>NC_090926.1:357369268-357672298 GCF_040938575.1 Ambystoma mexicanum | reverse complement strand
TGGATTTCCCGAAATCTCAACCTCCTGATTAAGTGAGGAATGACAGGGACTGGAAGAAATGGATGCAGGAGGGGAAATTCACAGTCTCCTACGAGCGTGTCCCCTAGAGCTCCTCTCAGGAAATTCCCTGGAGCAGAATAGCTTGCACTTCTTACACAAATATCATACATGAATGTATATGGCTGTTTAAGTTCAACAAAATTGCAATTATATTCAAATGCAAACTTTGTAACTAAATATCCTTGAAACCTGGGTTGGATCCCCTTCCCCACGTTCAATGCAGGATTTTTCAAACAAAAGTTCCAATTAGCAACAATTCTTTTAGATGGTCAAATTCAACTTCAGAAATAACACAACGTTTCTTTCAACATCAAAGTTCTGTTTCACTTGTCATTTGGATTATTTTAGGGTTAAGCACATTTTATCACTCTGCAAAATACATTTTCACAAGTTCCAGTTTATCAGAAAAAAAAGTCTTTGTTTCATACTTTCAATAATCATTTCAATAGAACTTACCCTAAGGATAGAACACCCATTGATGTTGTTTTATTCCATGTATTCACTTGCCATATGTCCAACTGTTTCCCTTTTCTCTGTAATGATTTAGCCAATGCTGGTGGTTACATGCTCCCAACCTTGGCTTTGACAATATTGGGTGTAGCTTGATTTTATTATTTCATGGGGGTCTTGCAAATGGTGTGCGTGTCCAATATAAATGAACTCTTTATATTGTAGTTCCCAATCTCCACATATTCTTGCTTGGGTTATTAGTAATACTAAACACCTCTTAATTGAGATGTTGGTAATAAATGTTTATGACTCACCACAATGCACTGGTATGCATAATGATAAAAATATGATGGAAGACATTTTGGTTGTCAAGTTGGAATCCTAACCTAATGGTGGGGTCCTGATTGCAGGTGACCTAAACTCTTCGGCTTTAGTGCTTTAGTTGATATCTATGGATAGAAATGACTCTCATTTCCCCCAAAAAACCTTTCTAATACACACATTTCTAGAAGCCATAAATGGGGATCTCTGATTGGCTCCTTTGAATCTGGGAGCCTCAGTTGATAAATCGGCTCGCCCAACTTGGACTAATGGTCGGTCCTTTTCTAGCTTAGATTATGTTTTCATTGATCATGTTATCAGGCCGAAATGTGACGATTTTAAATTGATGCATACCGGTATCAGTGATCATGTGATTACAAAATGTGCATGAGACTGGCCTGTCCATATGAGTTAATTTATGTTAAAACAAAGACCTAAGTAAATGTTCAGGGTAATCGTCTAACATGGTATGAGCATAACACTGAGGTCACTTGATTTCTTAAACATAGAACGTCTGTGAGCTATTGGTATTTTTCAATCTCAACCTGTTATGTATCTAAGGGGCTGATCCCTCAAAGTACAGAATACTGGCATTGCTAGACAGTAGCCAGAATATTTTTGCCTCATTACTTTTGAAAAAGATGAACACCTGGGCTGAAGAGAAGGGGTTACTTCACAAATTTCAAGCAGGGTTTCGTAAGGCTCACTCTACGCTCAATATATGTGCATGGTAAAGCCTTATGGCGGACGCAGAACATAACAAAGACAAGAAGTTATATCTATGCTTTCTGGATTTCATAAAATCTTTTGATACTGTCCAGTGAGATCGATTATGGGGAAAACTGCATAGCTAGGGATTTGACTCCAGACTATAATTTCTTATTAACGAGTTTTATACAGACACTACTTTTGTTGTGCGTTTCAATCAGGAAGGTTTAGTATTGTGCTCCGTACCTACAAATTGCTGCCTCAGGCAGGGGTCTGTTCTCTCGCCCCTGATTTTTAATGGATATATTTCTGATATGGCTACTGCGCTTGGAGAGGTTCGAAACTTTCCACCTGTCTTGGGGTGCGCTCCAGTTTCATGGCTTGGCTATGCCGAAGACCCAGTTTTGCTGGACCACACCCTTTTCGGTCTGCAGCATTCCGCCAACGCCCTCTCTTCTTATGCTATGGCAAATAACCTAATCATCAACATCAATAAAACCAAATTGTTACTATCGGGCAGAGCACAGGAAAAATAACTGCTTTGCATGGAGACTTGAAGTGATTGAGAGCTACCTTTAAATGGGGGTCGTTATTAAAGATCACACCACATGTAGATATTAAGGTGACCTGATTACTACGAAGATACTCCGTAAGTGGTTGGTCCTTAAAAAATGTGTAAGCAGTAGAGGTGGTTGCAATGTTGAGGGTCTGATTTCTGTTTACATAACCAGCATCTCCCAGGAATATTATATGGCACCATTGCCATTGTGAAGCATAAAATGAAATGGCTGGAAATTCTTGAGGGAAAAATTCTGTGCTCCATTTTGGGAGTGCCTTCATCTGTTCCAATTGAAGCATTATGACTAGAGCTTGGATTTCCCTCTTAAAGGTCCCTCTGGTCCCTCCTGCATTGCAAATGTGTTATTTCTCTCTTATCTGTAGAATTGTACAATAACTGTTTACAGGGCCTCTTTGCTGACCATTTCCAAGAGGCCACAAGTAACGTATATTTACAGGAACTTCAGAACACCACTCTAAAACGTATTGATATTCCAAATGCGATGGTAAGATTGAAAAACAGAACACATTCTGTCGCGGTTCTTTACACGGTCACACTCAACTCAGGGAGTTCCTTTCCAACCAATGAATGTGGCGCCTAATAAAGCACCATACGTTTTTGTTAAGGTTCAATTTGGTAAGGCCTCCGACCTGTCTCGCACCCAACTCCAAGTACCCGGTGCCAGAATGGACTAAGAACCATGCCGGTGTGCAATCTGAATATATATATATTTATTAATTTATTTAAACCAAATTTGACAAATAGGCTAACGTCAGCCACCAGTGCTGTGGAAACCCAAGAACAAAAATGACTTCCGTAAAGGCACCAACACACAGATAACACTGAGATATGCGGTCCCAATTATTTCTTTTTAAATCACCCACCAATACAGAAAAATAACAATTCAAGACACACAGTGATTGCTGATTTGGTTATTATACTTTTTCTCCCAGCATCCCCCACCTCCAAACATCAATTATACTTGACCCCTCTGAATTGAAGGCCAGTGGTAGAGAGTGGTAACACAAAAGGGAAAATCGTTTTGGGGGATTCTAATCACAGATGCAATATGAGGCAAAGAGAAGCAATGTGAAATGTGTTTTGCCATACCAAAAAAGAACAGGCAGGGCTTTGTGCTTCTGGTCAGAGCACAGTGGGAACACAGTGGGAACATCGTTTCTAATCACAGATGTAATATGAGGGAAACAAAAGCAATGGGAAATTCTGTTTTTCCACATGTAAAAGAACAGGCAGGAGTTTGTGGTTCTGGTCAGAGCACAATGGGAAAGAGGGGGCAATTTCGATTTATACCCTACACATGAAAAGGCACTGCAGGGCTTTACACTTTTGATTTAAAATGAAGGGGATCAACTGGGAATTGCGTTTTGCGCCCTGCACGCTCACATGGAAACAGGGTTTTGGGATGAATAATAATAATTTTATTGTGATTTAGTTCAAATATTAGAACTTACACAAAATATCACATAAAACATAAAACATTACAATGTACCAAGTGAGAACTAACAACAATAGTAAAATAATAGAACACATCTTTCATAATTATACAAAGTTGAAAGATACAAACTTCATAGAACGTCATATAGCTTCACATAGCTTCATAAAACTTCATAGCTTCATAATTCATTACACCATAAAAAATACATGTAAAATATTACATATAAAAATAGAATTAATAAGAGATTCTAATATTACATATTTTCAACAATAAAACAGAGAAACTGATCAAATCGTTTCAACCCAACTAAATTAAGTTAGTAACAATAATTTTCTAACCTGGATCCATACTCTATACAGTGAAAATTGGGAGGATATTGTATATGAGTTAAGACAGTAGGCCCAAAAGGAATCTCCCACAATACTCTCGTACCTATAAACAAGTTTTCCCAATAGATTCATATATAGCAGACCCAATTTGGGGCAAGAGGGGCAAGAGGTAAGAACATGCCTGGCCGTTTCCAAAGTGCTTGGTTTCTTACAAACACAACAGGTCCTATCACTTAAAACTAGGCCCTGTTGCACACCCATAATAGCGAGGACCTGAAGTTGATTTGTTCGAAGCCGTAATGGAAATCTCTTACTGCCGGATCAGGGCATAATAATAAGTAGGGCTGAGTTCTCCTGTACCTGTGTATTACATTAAGCACAGCGTCATACCCTTTCAATCTTTCAAGGTGGGAATAATGTTCACACCAATCCCAGTGATTCAATTTACGCATAAAAGATTTTTTCAAATGGATAAATGGTCGCATTTTCTTTTCTGCATGAATCCATCCAATCTCGAGGAAAAGTGCTTAATTCAATGTTTTAAAATTATCTCCCTGCTTTACCTTCTCAACATCATAGTTTTTTCCCACTAACGCAAGCAGTTTACATTTCGGTGCAAAAACAGATTTTGAATAGAAAACTCCCCTGGCACGCAAATCCATACCTCTCAAGGAAGTTAGACCAAGCTGAAGTCTCAGGTATTGCATAGAGCATGATGGACCCAGACCTAGTATGGCTCGCCAATATTGGCCTTCTAAGATATTGAGCCAGTCTAAGTCCTGCATAGCTAGCGCTTCGGGATTAATTCTTTTAGCAAATCTTTATGTCTGTACCAGCTCATAATGCACTGGGAAGAACCTGTTGGTTTTGAATGCCAACAAACAGGTCCCGTGACTTCAATAGGGAATTAATTGATTTACTTTATTATATATGCTAAGGATCTACACAGACAAACAGGATATTTTGCTATGGGGAAATAACTAAAAGAATGCTTGAAAATTTGAAAATATGCAGGGCCTACGCATTCTATGGCTTTGGGGATAGTTTTACTTACAGAACAGGCCTTGGAAATGGCATCAGGGAACAGCAGTCCACTGCTGGAACAGCAAGGGGTCAGTCAAGGATTGTCTCCTCTGAATCCTCCAAATTATCCCAGTCAGCTTCTATGTCTCCTTGTTCCTGTCTCCGCTGCAAGATTTAGGCCTCTCTGCTGGGATGTTTCTCGAGTTCAGCAGCAGGTTGCCTCCCTGAATAAGTGACAAAAAAGCCCAGTTTTAATGCAAACTGGATTACTTATAGGGCAAATAACATCACAATTTGCCATGATTCCCGCAAAAGGGATTGGTTGATTTTCTCTACTCACCTCACACCTGTGTGCTAATAGGTCAGGGAGATGGGGGGAATGAGTCAGGACAGCTGTGGGAGGACAAAGCTTTGTCACCCCAATTTGACAGTGGGCTCAGCATGTTTTAAAACTCACAAAATCTATCAACATGGCAACTACCCTAATTTTTCAAATCTTTACATGTATGAATATATTTGTGAGAAGAACATGTTAAGGCAAATTAGATGAGGCTAGTCAGAAGTCGGCACACCCTTCCTATGCAGAGATACAGCTTTTATTAATTTACTCAGGAGCCATATCAGTGAAAGATATACCACTTTATCATTCTCATGTTACTTATTTCCTACACACTCATACCAACTTTCAAATCTCTCTGAATCAAGGGAACGCCCAAATCAAATTTTCATTAATAACTTTAGTTATGTTTATCAAACACAATTTGTTTTAGCATGATTCAATGGGGGTGACTGTCACCTTTAATACAAGTACAAGTCTGGAATGACTGTTGTGGCATCTATGCTGGCCGGCCTTTTTATGCAATAAAATGTATTTTTCTATTTATCAAACTGCAGCCTTCACAGGCCTCACTCACTCTAGCCCCCAACCTTGTTCCTTTAGGTTTCATTTATCCTTAAACATGTGACTAGGCAGAGGCTGGCTCATGTTCATGTTAGCCTATCACCCTTGAAGGCATGTGAGGCCCTGATAGCAACACTAATGGAGGTCACTTCTGCTGAAAGAACAGGCATGACATTATCTGTTTTTCACTGTGGTTTTGATCTAAACCGTGTATTTCTTTCTATATATTTAAGTAATGGCTTTGATTGATAATTGACACCAGACCCCTGTCTTCAGGGCAGCAGAGGAAAGGTCCTGGAGGTTAAGAAATAACCAGCTTGTGTACCCTGCAAGCAAATGGCCTTTAAACTCACACATAAATGCATCACACATGACATTTTATAAGACACCTGGGCCTTATCCATATGTACTAAGTATCTTTTTAATTTCACAGTTTCAAAATACATGAGTATCACTTCTGGATTGTCCATAGGTAATGCGCGAGTACATGAGAAAACCATGCTCAAACTTTGAAAGTCTAGCAATCACTTCTCTCTGCATACTGTCATTTGGATGAGGGGAAATCAAAAAGTACATTATTTTATTTCTTGTAATTTGCAATGAGCTCCATTTCACTTGAGATGACTGGAGCACCATCTGGTATTTCATTTAAGACAATGTACGCACTGCTGTCTCTTTAAGAAACAGTGCAGCTCTCCATGGATTGAGTGAAATGGCATTGTCAGTCACATGTCTTTCTTTTCCTTGCTGAAATGCATTGCGCATATCGTCACACTTTTGAAGTTCCTGCCCACTTTCATTCCTTGGTGATTTAGGCTGAATAGGCCTTATGTCTGACATCACTTTTTCTGTGCTGGCCTGTACTTCAGTGGACATTTGCCAATGACTCTGTCCTCTTGAATTCTTTCATTCAGGGGCTATATATTACCCCACCGTGCTTGGAATTAAAGTTTAAGACTCAGCAGAATACATAAAAAAATAGCTTGACTGAGTTTGTTACTCAGGTATTTACTCTCAACGCATCTCTTTCTTACCTAGCAAAACCCTGATTGAATCAGTTAAAGAGATTCATAATGTACATGCGTTTTAACATTCTGCCCATAAATGAGGTTTTTGGACAATAGTCTGGGACTATTGAGTCCCTATGAGAAGAGACTCTGTCGCTTTAGTAGACTTGAGGTTGAGACCCTCACCATTTACTTACTAGTTGTATTACATTATTTGACCTGTATGAAAAGGGTTATACTGCTCTGGTTTTAAGTTTTGCTAATATTGTAGTTGATCAATTTTGGAGTTGTATCTACTCTGCCGAATCTGTCACCTTTACTGCTGCAGTTTTTTAATGTATGGAGGGAAATTTTGCATAAACTGGCATACCTTTAGTAATGTTTTAATAATTGATTGCAATATAGTACATGAATGGATATGAAATTTCACTGTACATTTTTCATGATTGTCTGTTATTCATTATTGTTAGCCTTGGGTATTGAATGCATTATTGTATTATAAACATGTTTATTGTTGATCGCCTTTTTATATTTCACTCTATTTTATGTGCTTAACGTTTTATAATTAGCCAAATGCACAGTAAAAAAAAAATCTCGAACATTAGCAAGTCTTTTGACTTTCAGCAGCTCTGAGATTCACAACTTCTATCATAAGGGTAGAACACCCATTGATCTTGTTTTATTCCATGCATTCACTTGGCATGTGTCCACCTGTTTACCTGTTCTCTGTAAAGATTTAGCCAATGCTGGTTGTTATTTTTCTTCACTTTTGGCCCCTGTTGGCATTGGCAATATAGGGTATAGCTTGGTTTTAATACATCAAACAACTTTAGCGGTCTTGACACTTCCTTTCCACCACAAAATTTCACCACCATATAGTACTCCAATGTCTTCTTCCTGGTTCACTAATCTGCCAGGACTAACACTAACAAGCATCCTGCTGGTAGCACCGGTGGGTTACCGCCGGACTTGTAATGAGTCCCAGAGTTTTATGATTGTCCAAGCACTCAATGCCTTTAACACATGGTTTTATGATTGTCCAAACAATGAGTCTCATTGCAGCATTTGTCCGCCAAACCCTTTCGAAGGAGGAGTGGCCCAACAAGCACACTGTCAAGTATAAATAAGTTTGGAGATGTATATACAGCAAATTGTTGCTGAATGTGAATGGAAGTTTGTATCTTTGCATCACATAATATGTAGTTGCAGAAGTGCGCTTTCATGAAACATAATCTTTGGATGAACATATGGCTTTCCTTGACTAGAACGGGGTGCATGTGGGACTCAACAAGGTATTAGGAGACAAAGGAAAAAACATTTTGTTCTCATTTTTGCAAGAAATGTAGGCAGAGAAAGGAACGTTTAAATGGACTGCCATCTTTTGATTTAATATCAAGCCCTGAGGAGGACCTTGTGAAAGTTGAAACACATGTTGGCATCAAGTGTTTGGACAATCATAAAACAATAATCTTAGCTTTGTTTGTTGAATGTTTCAATTAGAAACCTGGCATATCTATTCATGTATGTCTAAGTGACATTAGAGTAGGCCTATGTAAAATTGATGTGGGAGTTAAGGAGTACATGGTATAGTCTCACTTTTGCATAGTTCAATATTACCCTCTCTTGGTTTTGGTAATGTGGTTTACATTTTGTTGTTATTCTTGCCCACTCTTGGCTTTGACAATTATAGTTATAAAACTCTTCCTCTTGGTTCCTTTTTAGAGATATGTATATATAGTAGCAAACATGCTTTCTTTCTTTAATTCGACATTCAAAACAATTGCACGCAGCCAGTGGTGTCCCACAGAGCACTCCGGGCTACTGATAACTATTATACCATTTATAAAGCGCAAACTATAAGACCCATATTGTGTTTAGGCGCTGAGCGGAAGGGGTTCAGGCTAAAAAATAGTCAAAAAGCAACATGCTCTAGCAGAGTGGAAGAAAGAGACTGAACAGATGATTCTTCAGGTCTCTCCTGAAGGGAAAATAATCAACCAATGTTCTTAGGCATAGCAGAAGGGCATTGCACAAACTAGGCACCAGGACTGAGAAGAAGCGACGCCCGCAGACGCTTCCACCAATATTTAGGAATCTTAAGTAGCTGATGAGAATCAGAGTGCAAATTTCTCATTGAACAGTGTCTTTCCAGTTTATTTTTCAAGAAGTGAGGGCCCTTATTGAGCACAGCTTGATGGACAATACAAAGAATTTGAAATTCAATACGAGCAGCCACCGGTAGCCAGTGCAAACGATGTAACAGGGCTAAAGAAGGAGTCAGCTGAGACACCCTGAGTGCCAATCAAGCTGCAGCATTTTGAAGGATTTGCAATTGCTCAATCTGGTACTTAGGCTGTATCAGATAAATGCCATTGCAATAGTCCAACAAGCTTATTATGGTGGATGGCACCAGTGTTGCGCGGTTTTCTGGAGGAAGCAGAGGAAGATTTTTCCTTAAAGCCTACAATATTCCAAAACCGGCACTGCAGATAGCAGAAACGTGAGCCTCCCGCACACCGTTAGGCAGGACTTTAACTCCAAGGCTTTTTGCTGAGGTGCAAGGGGATGGGCAGGGTCACGTGACTCTGGCCAGTATTGTGAATTTCAGAGGTTATCCCTCTCATGGGGTCCAACCACCAAGACCTCTGTTTTGATGCCATGTAGTTGCAGCCAGTTGGCTGCCATCCAGCTGCCTACTTTATCCAAACACCTATCATAGGCCAACGCACCAGTCTCTATTTTCGCTTCTGCTTTACCCGCTGCTGCTCTAACCACTTCGGTCTTCACGGTTGGAACCTTTGACAGCTCTGGTTATGTTCCTGAGTCCTTCGTCTCTCAATAAAGGAGCCTGCTTCACTCCTGCTGTTATACGATGGTCACCAGCCACCGTAGGTGAGAACAGGGAACGCAAAGCTTCTTTCTTCTACAGGGCAGCCTGTTATCTCAACGCTTTCCACTGCACAACCTCCACAGTTGGAGCTTCTCAATTCTGTGACTCTCTCAGCACCATAATTCACTATACAAATAGCTGTGGTCCCAATGTATTCATGTCTCTGCTCTTACTGCATGCACTGCTGCTTGCTGCCTCCCCAACTACTTCTGCCACTGCTTTCTACATGAATTCTAATGCCCCGCACCTGAAGGGGCTTTAAATAATCAAATGTTCTGCCTAAGTGTGTGTCACATCTCTCTATGACCGCTGGTCTTGTTGGCGACAGAACCGCCTTCGCTACGTTAATGACTAGGTTCTTATTCCCTATCGATTGGGTGTTGAGTATTCGCCCCAGATGGCGGAGGTTTCCAGGTAAGTGATTCCTGTGCCGTATACTGGTTCTCCTCTCCAGATTTCTCCACCTTTTGATGGTCAGGTGACCATATATCATCACAACATTCAAGCACCCAGTTGCGTTGCTACTCCTTTCCAAGGCACATCGTAAGTTTGCAGTTTAGGGAACTTTACTCTCTACATTTCAATCTGATACTAATCCTCGATTTTTTGTAGGAATTCCCATAGAGATCAACCTTTCAGCCATGCCTCTCTTACCGGGTTCACGTCTGGTCCTGGCCGTGGGAACTCGTTCTCCGGTGCCCTCTGCAGCTCGCGAAACCGCTACTCCGTTTTGGTACAGGACACGTCTAAGTACGGTAGGGAATTATTCTTCCACTGAATTCTATTTCAGCCGCTATCAAACGAAGACCAACTAATTATCCTTCTCCTAGTTTCGGCACTCGTCTCTGCGAGTTTTTGGGCAGCGATGATCGCTCCACCTAAACACTGCACATTTCTCTCTATCTCCTCCAAGGTAGGTTAGAGGTCAGGGCGTGGGATACTTTCTATTACTTGGTTAATTCAATTTTGTGTTTCGTAACTCACTAGACATTCAGCCTACATCTGAGGTACTGCAGCTCTTTCATTCCTGCGGCCATTGCCCTACCAGCATTGCTGCCTCTGTCAGCACCTCCAAACACCATAAACTAATTAGAGATTTTGTCGCAAGTTTACCCCAGTAAATCTTTACTGTATGCTCCTATAGCCTATCAGGACTTATACTTACCCTTTCTCTTTATCATATCAGTATGGACTCTGAGCCTCCATTTAGATGACAGCCTGAACTACAACTGAAGAATCCAGTGCCGGTCCTTCTTCGCTCACTATTCCAGTTGCGGAACCACCCAGCTCCAAAATCGAGACTCAGGTTTTTTTTTTTCCCGAGAGGGTTTCCCTGGGAAGCTTGCCACCATCCGTTCCTGTTCCTTCAGGCGAAGGGCAATAGGGTTTCTGGGGAAGTTTTCACAGACGACATGGGCTGCCTGTGGACCAGGTTAGTGGCTTCTGTGATTTACGTTCTATTCACTGCCAAAAGTGTTATCGAGCCTAAGTAGATTACAGTGTGGGCCATTTGAAACACTAGACTGCATATTGCAGTTCTGTGCCTCCAGCCCCCTCTCCCTTGTCTCAATACCTAGGGCATTACTGGACTTGAAGTCCCTAATGTTTGGGTTTCTTTTTATGTGAAAGTCCTCAGTTTTACAATAGACCATCAAAACTGTCATTTCATCAGGGAAGTTAGTTAGTGGGTTCTCCCAATTCTCCTCTCCCAATCCCCTCTCATGTGATCCTCCCACAGAACACCACCCCCAGTGTCAGTACCAGGAGGTGTCTGGCTTTCCCTAGCCACTTGAGAAGGTTGCCAGGTCAGGTTCTTTGGGATATCACATCAGATTCATCACAGATTGTTCATGAGACAGAGATCTATGCTGAGCAATGAACACCGTGGGGTTGAGGGCAATAGATCAAATCAGCACGACCGCATGACATTGCCTAAATCATTAGTGAGTTTACACATTTTCATTTGGGAGTCCTCACCAGGGGATGGTATGGAAAAGGTATCTGGCACACAAAATTAGCAGAAAATGGGAGAGGCATCTACGACAAAGATGGAAATTCACATGTTATTAGAGGAAATAAAATCTGCGAGGAATTACATTACTGTATCAATCAAAGACTTGAAAGCAACAATAGATGAGAAAGTCGAGACGCTAAAGAATAACCAACTGTTGGCTGATTTTATGGAGTTGGAACTGGACACAAGGATAAAGGAGTTGGAAGAAAGAGTTTATATGCCCATGAAGATCAATAACTTGAACAATAGGGAACAGAGAGCAAACATCCGCATCCTGTGAGTTTGAGAATGTGAAGGCGCAAGCCCTAAAGCTTGAAACAGATCATCAGTGTGAATTTAAAGATGATGTTTGTGGATGTTGGGGGAAAGATTAAGACTTTAGCTTCAACGGGATTCATCCAGTGGGAGGACCACCAGGAGGCCCACAATTGATCTTGGCAAAGTGGACATTTTGGGCAAGACTAGTAAGTGGACAGATTTTGACTTTGAAGGATCCATGGTCAATATGTATGGGGACTTGTCTTCCTTTACTGTGCGGAAGCAGAAAGACTGCAGAACCCTCACATTGTGGTTGAGGGAGCATGTGGTAAAATATAGATGGGATTTCCATTCTCTCTGCCTTTTGAGGTGGGAAGTGAGGAATTCCACATCATGATGAAAGAAGAGGCAGTGGGGGCATTGACCATCTTACTGAATAAGGAGCCAGCGAGGTCCCCAAGCCATGGGCAAGTGACTGGCCTCAGCAGAGCCCTGGAGTCAGAAGGGTCATACGGGAGAGGCAGAGGGAGTGGAAGAGGACATTTAGGAGGCTAAATACCACTTCAGCAAAGACATTATGGTGTGTCTATTGCTGGGGAAGTAATTTCATGAGGAATATTGTAGACAGTCTGATGTTTCTGCAAAATGTTGAAAGGGAGGGGAAGGTGCTGATACCTTGTTAAGAAATAGCATTTTGCCTAAGGGTGATCAGGGGATGGAAGATGAAATCTTTTGCAAAAGATGCATCATTGGAGGGGGTGCTGGGGGAGGTGAGTTGTATCTGAGTGGCCCGGAGTACAGGTCAGGGTGTCTTGACATGGAGAGGTGAGGCAATGTGAGAAAGGGGTGGGATAGAGTAGTGGGAAATGAGGGGCAGAAGGGCGAGGGGATTTTGAAAATTATGTTAGAAACACTTATAGCACTGTTAGTCATGTGAAATGACTGGTTATCTTGGTGTATTCAGTGATGCACTCGAATCCCTTGATTGTGTTGTAGGTTTAGATTAGATGATGGGTTAGGGGGTGCATTTTTTAACTTTGAATGTGAAAGGGCTAAATTCACCCAGGAAAAGGGCAATTCTGGTGAGACTGTTCCAGCAGGAAAGGGTAGATGTGATTTGTTTGCAGGAAACGAGATATAAGAACGGGAAAGAGTTCAACATTAAGGGAAGGTGGTTGGGAAGAGCAGGCTGGACCTTTGGGCCCTGTAAGAAGGGGGAGCTGGCATACTATTTAAGACGTCCCTGGGATTGGAGGTGCAGCAGATTAAGAGGGAGTTTGAAGGTAGGTGAGGGCAGTGGTCGAAGTGAGCGGGAGCGGTCGGGAGCGGGGCTCCTCTACTTTTTTAAATTAAGTTTTACAGCTCCTATACTTTTATTTTAAAAAGAAACCGTTCCGGAACGGTTTCGTTTTAAAATAACAGTGTAGGAAGAAGTTGAAACTTGCACTTTCAGTGCACTGCACTGAACATTCCCTTAAGCAGCAGGCAAATGAGTTTGGGGTTTTGTATTGTGTGTGGGAAGGGTTGTGGCAATGGGGTTTGTGGGGAGCAGGGGCAGGCCAGCAGGGAACATAGTTCCACTACTTCTTTTCTTACACTTCGACCACTGGGTGAGGGGAAGCAAATTGTACGAAGGGTAACAAGTGTCTGATGTTATGTCCAGTGTATGCCCCAAATATGGCGCAAGTCAGGTTCTGTACAGAGACTTTGTAAAAGTTGATGGAGTGGAAGAAGAGGGTTGATATGTGGCAGGGATTTCCACATGGTCATGAATCCTGTGTTAGATAGGTGCTCAAATGGAAAAGGGGTCTTTGGGGCAGAGGCAAGGCCAAGATGTACATTGGAATGGTTAGTTAGGGACTTTTTTTTTATTTGACACTTAAAGAGTAGCGAATCCTAGCAGAAAGGAATTTATGTTCTACTCATTCCCTCAAAACATATACACATCAATCATATCTTAATGGAAATGGGCCAGGAATACCTGGTAAAGGGGCCACCATACATATAAGGTTGGGTGGTTGGGCCATGACTTGACAGAGGCAATGATCACAATTGGAGATGGGATAGAGAGGGAAAAGGGATGGGTCTGCAACAATACACTATCTAAGGCTAAGGTGTTTAACGAAGACAACATAGAACATGTCAAACACTATTTTGAGACAGATTATATGGGAGAAATGGGGCTGGTGGTAGTGTGGGAGGGAATGAAAGCTACCATTAAAGGGTTGATTATCATCAAAGGGACCGCTAAGAAAAGGAAAAAGTCATTGATGGAAGATAGACTGAAAGAGGAGATCCAGATACTGGAGACCCGAATTAAAGGGCAGGGCCGGGTGAGAAATCAGGGATACTGGAAATGTTGGCAGAGCGGAAAGCTGTGAAAGACTTTTGGTCAGACAAGATACTTGTGAAACTCTGATTTTGCAAGCAGACATTCTATGAGAGAGGGGATAAGGCGAACGTGATGCCTACAAACAAATTGAAAGTGCAGCAAATAGAGAGAATAATGAACTGGATAAAAGATGAGGGGAGTGGTTGCCTGACAAATCCGGGAGACATAGCACACAGATTTGGTAGATAATATCAGGAACTTTACAGAGCAATTAAGGGGCTAGTTGACGGGGAGGTGCAGACTTGCTAGAAAACAATGCAATACTGTCATCATTGTGCGAGGGAAATCGAGCAGCACTAGAGAACCCTGGTGTCACACGCAATTTCCTCCATGAAAGCTGGAAAGTCTTCAGGCAGAGATGGATTCACGTCCAACTTTTATAACAGATATGTTGAGATCATAGACCCCTTTCTGCAAAAGTTGTTTCATTCTATACTCTCCAGTCCAGGTGCACTGCAGTCTTTTCTGGGCAGCAGGGTTATTGTGCTCCATAAGGAAGGGGTGGTATAGGGAGGATTGTGGCTCGTACAGGCCCATAACCCTGCTGAATTGTGACAACGATACATTCACAGCAGTATTGGCAAAAAGGTTGTGTTATCGTCTCTCCAAATGTATTCATACAGGTCAATTAGGGCTTATATGAAATAGGCAGGAGGCAGACAACATTAGGAAAACCCTGGTTTGATAGCATCCCTGAAGGGCGGTGACAGAGACTCTATTCTTCTATCCCTTTATGCCAAAAAAGCATTTAACAGGATTGGTTGGCATTTTCCTGTTCACTACATTGCCAAAAACTGGTTTTGGTGGGGTGGGAGATGGGGTTGGAAGCTCTTTACTGAACACCCACAACAGTCATAAAATGTATCAACTGTCTGAATCCAATCTCAATCTCAATCCAATCTTGATCCAATCTTGATCATACAAGCGACTTTTAACTTTGTCAGGGTTGGCCATAAATATTCTATATCAACACTCAGATCTTATAAAATTGTGTTGCCGTGCATTCACAAATCTGACATAAAATGTACTTTCTTACCCCTCTGACTCAGTGTCATTGCCTTGTTCAATGACACATATAGTGAGGCATCCATAGGGGAAAGAGGTTTCAAATTTAATTTCAGACAGTTCCATCATACTTGAGCTCTTAAGGATGTTAACCCCAGCTCATACCTAAAAGCTGCTATAGGAACACAGTTTGGGACTCCCAAAATTCTCATCAAAATGTTAGCCTCTATATGATCCAACCATTTTGGAACCACCTTGAAATACATTTCAAGGCAATAGATCATTTTAGGGATACATTTCCCTTCATAAAATTTGAATGCCGGTTTGATTGAATAATGGCCACATTTTTGGTTTACGATCGCCATTTGATTAGAGAGGAGAGAAGCCTTTAGAGTCAAGGTTTCTTGGAGATCAAGTGTAGAGGGACCAGCCGAAATGAGAACATCCAAATTTATCATGCTTTGAGAGGGCAAAAGAATGGCCCCTTCCTCGAGCCATACAAGTGGTGACACTTTCTTCACTCTACTAAAACAGATAATGTTGGTCTTTTTGGAATGAATCAATAGACTATTAGCAGCTGAAAATATGGAGAAAGTAGAAAATAGCCTCCGAATGCCTACCCGTGTCTGATCGAACAACAGGAAGTTGTTCGCTTATACAAGCAATGATATTTTTTTCTTCATCCAACTTGGCCGAAACCAAGGCATCCTTAGGTACATCGGGATATCAGGCAAGAACAAATTAAAGAGAAATGGAGCGAGTTTGCAACCCTGCCTTAAGCCGAATGGAGTAGGAATGAAGTCTGACAAAAGGCCATCTCTATTCAACTGAACCCTCACTCCCAAATTCTCATGCAAGGCCACGGTGAGCTTTAGAATGCCTGAAGACATTCCCCAGGATTCCAATTTCCACCACTGAGAGCTCAATTGAGGCTACATAGGAAGTGAATGATTTATCTGACCATGATATTTCCTGAATTGTCCTAACCACCAAACCATTAAGGTTGGTAGAGTGACCTATTTGGAAGCCTGTTTGGAAAATTGGTGGCCTATTAGCATCATTTACCCAAGCCTCTAGATAGGGCATCACAAGGGATGCAAAGATCTTACTGTCCAAATCAAAAAGCAAAATTGGTCTGTAGTTCTCTTGCTCCGATCTTGCACCCCTCTTGAATATAGAGACCACTATGGCTGTATGCCAAGATGGGGGAATTATGTTAAATTATTTTATACTGTTGAACAGAATGACCAGAGCATCTGTCCAATTGTAGGGATCAGCCCTTAAGGTTCTATTGGTTAATCCATCTGGGCCAGCAGCTCTAGCATACTTACATGACCTAATCAGATCTCGAACCCTTTCAATATCTACCGTCAGCTCAAATCTTCGTTGAACTTCGATAATTGCTCTTACAACTGGAGATTCCTGTTTCACTTTCCCCAGAGCGTAGAGTTCAGAGAAATTAATAACCCAGTCTTTCTCCAAGTCTGTATTTGATTGGGCCAAGATCAGTGGGACGTTGATACAATTAATCGATGACCAAAATGCACCAACGTCCTTACTAATAAAAACTCGGAGCCTAGTTTCTGCAGCTTTTTTCATAAATTAGCCTTCCACCACACTTGAGTGCTTTAAATTTTCATCCCATAGTTTATTTCTTCGTGGTGAGTATTTTGTCGTATATGTGCAGGTGCCTTATCTCCTTACTTCCCCCTCTACCTAGTTTGTCATTAGTTCCTCCTTAGTCGTATGAAACTGGGGAACATTAAACACCCTCAACTTACACTCAAGTGTTGAGGCTGACATTGCCCGATTTAGTGATTCATTTAGAGATTTTATGTTACAAAGAGACCACCTAATCCCATAACAACATGCTAGAACAGTAAGATCTATACGTTGTCCTTCCAAATATTGTGCAAGTTTATTATTGAAGTTGATTTTAAATATTGCACTAATAATACAATGGTCGCTCCATGAGTTTTTTTCTATTTGGAACTCTATACATTGGTCAAAGAGCTGTTACCCCACACAAATGTAGCCCAAAGCGGACTCACTGGCGTCCTTTAAACCATGTGGAGTTCCCTGCCCCCTGAAAACCAATCTGATCATTTAGAAGTTTCAACCCCCAGGTGTCGGCCACACAGAGCCATTTCTGCCCAGCCCGATCTTTCCATGCCGCTCTTGACACTGTCGAAATCCCTTCTGATGAGTTATCTTTAATTTCACAAATACAATAGACATTTAAATCCAACCCAAAACAACCTGTCGGAGACCACTCTTCAACTGCCATGAAGAGATAAGGTCATTTAGAACACAAATAAAAACCTCCAAAGAGCCCATGCCTCTGTTCCAATAGATATTAACCAGTAGAATATTAAATGTTCCTCCCGGGCTAATGACTTCCACCGCTAATAGCCCAGACGTGGAGTTCGGAATTTCTCTCGCTATTAATCCCATACCAATACGGATAGCTACAGCCAAACGCCAAGCTGGGCGATCCCCAGAGCTCGGTTTTGCTGCCTGTGAAAAAATGCAAAACCCATCTAGAATTAGCGGAGTCATGAGCCAGGTTTCCTGAAGGAAAATAACAGAGCCCTTTTCAAAGGAATCAATGGTTTCCACATTTGTTAAAAGGTGTGTGTTACCCCGTAAGTTCCAGAACAATGATTTTAGTTCTATTACACCTGATATGAGGGACCACGCCCTCCTATCATCATTGTCCTATCTGGTATGCCCTAAAAACAGCCATCACATTTCTTACTTGCCCTGCCATCTCTTCATGTCTCCACCCTTACCCTCGTTGATCATTACCAAAATTACCATCACGCTTTCCTATCAGAGCTTTCAAACAAAGATGGAGTAATTTTGGACCCACTTCACCTCCCTGTACCACATCAAAGTCCAGCCTCTGTAAATGTTTAATTTGAGACAATATCAAATCTATCACCACTCTGGAACCAAAATATAGTCGCACGTGCTTTGTGTTTCCTCTGTCTAGAAGAAAAACTGAAGACAAGGAACAAAATTGTCCAAGTTCAGCAAAAATCATAAGTATATTTGAGCGATTTAAGCAAAGAGGGACTATGTCACTTTAGAGACGGGTTAAGTCAAGAACATTATGACCTGAATAGGCGACCCTAGTCAGTCCAGGGCCAAAAATAGGTTGGAAATGTGCTTAATGTGTAGGGTGAGGGAGCTTTGATAGTCTGGGCTGACGAGCCGGGCATTGGCCAGCCCTTGCAGATGCCTGAATGTTGTAAGGTTTCTCCAGTCCCCTTTCCCATAGTTTGGGTCTCATTTTACATGAGTTTCCATTATGACCCGGACACTGTATGTCAACACCTTAAGGTAAGATGCTGCTAAACTGATTTCCACCCCTCTGATCTGCAGGACTATACAGCTTTCCAAGAAGCTTTCCCAGGTTTACATTGATACCCTCTAGACCACCTCCAACTGAGGAAACCCTGGGGGGCATAAAACAAGGTTAGGTTGTTCAACCATCGACTTGAAATTCGTGGAGGACTTATTGTAAACGCCCAGAGGGTCCACTCCAGTTGTCAACTCTGGGGCCTGCATAAGGCCTCTGCTGGTGACCCAACCTCAACCTCCCCGGTGGATTAAGGTTTTCCTGATGCAGAGAGGAAGTTAAACTATATATGGCCAGAGGGGTATTGCTCTTTGGAAGGCCCGTCCCCTCTGTCTGCACACCCCCCGTCATTGCTGCTTGATTAAAGTGGAGCAGAATATTTGCAATTGACAAGGGTTGAAAAGTGGAGAACAGCTCCTAAGAGAGTCATGCCCTGGATGGGGAATCCCTTTTGATTGGCAGTCCAGTGAGGAATGCTAAGAATTCGGCTCAGTTTGTAGGCCTACTTCCATTCAACTCATGGCACTAGATTCAATGTCTGCTCCTGCAACCTTCTCACTAGTGGAGGACTCAATAGAACCTTTCAAAGGAAAGAAGTACGGGTGCACCCCCATAGCATTTGTAACTACCCTAGTAGGAGGGATGACATCTTCCTCTGTTAGAGATTGTGGTGCCATGCAGGATGGTTCTGAGCCCACCTTCTTTGTTGAATGTGTCAGTAGAGACAAGCATCCTCTATCAAACGGGTCCACACCTGTATTAGGTTCTTTCTGGATACTCATACTTTTTTGACGAAGGATGAGCTAGAGAGATTTCGCATACATTTGCTTGAGGAGGAGTTTTTCCTATGATTGGATTTCGGCTTTTTAGACTTCTTCAATTGTAAGAACAAGAAAATATCGAGGCTGAGTACCACAAAGGAAATACACCAATCACGGGCTGAAAAGATTCACAGATCTCTTATTACTGTACAGTTTACAAAGTAACACAGATAGCTATCTGGCTCCCAACACCCCGGAATGTCTATCAGCCTGACAGAGAGAGGTGAGAGAGTGCTGGGCGTCTAAACATTTGTGCTTTTAAACAATTTTGAATAATATTGTCCAGCCCCTCTTCACGTTAATAATTTGTGGTCTAGAGTTCGTGCCTGGTTCACATACGGATCATACAATATTATACAAGGGATAACATGGGTTTGTATTTCTGTGGAGGCACAATGACGATGTATGTACTCAAATCCTGCATCAAAATGGCGGATGAATCTTAAAATGGCGGCAAAGTCAACTAAAAAATTTGAACTTTGTAACGTGGTTTTCCTCGTGGAGTGACTAGCCTTAGGCCAACATTAATATAATGGAGGCATTATACAATTACTGTTTAACACAATGTTCAATTTATGGGCAAAAATTACTTTACCAGCATCACCACTCCTATTGGAATCATTGTTGATAGACTTAGAAGCCGGTACGGGAACTTTGAGAATAGACTCCTCAATCACTATTACTTCATTTTTGGTGTCCCCAGGTGTGAAGATGTTCCGTGGTTTTTCCAGCATTGAAGCAGGGCCAATGGGCACAATGTGGCCCAGACATGCTTCAAGATCTTCTACCTTTATACCAATGGAATTCAACATTGTGGTATGCCCTTTCACTTCCTCCCAGATGTTGTCATAAAGACGCACAAAGGAACTCAACACCGTATTGAAAGCAGAGAGACTAGGCAAGGTTAACTTGACCATATCGTCTGCCTCTCTTAATGTATGGTGGATAGGTCGGTCACCTCTGTGCTCTGTATATTCCGAGGAGATGGGTGATGCTATAGCTCCAATCCCCTGAGCCAATAAATCAGTCAGATCTGTTGGAGATCACAGGTCTGTTGAATCACACTTCTTGGTCTTCAATATTCACTTCAATCACTGGATCAGCATGTTCAATAATATTCAAATTAGTTAGTATGTTCATCCGAGTACAGTTTCGTGTAGCCGTACATCTAGTAGAATTAATTGCCCTTATTTCAGTACTGAAGCCCAGTGATTTGGGGAAAAAGTCTGTGATTTTCTGTCCTGCTATAGGTGAAAATAGAGGGTGCACTAAACTACTTATTTTGCCTTTGGAGATCTTTTCCTCCTGCTTCCTCAACTTTGCATTGAATTGCATAAGTCATTGGTATAGGATTTCTGATAGGATCACATAGTGAGTCTTCCTTCACAGGAGTAGCTTGAATTTCCTGTACAGGTACACAATTGTGATTGTTCTGGAGGTCATTCCTCTTATCCACAGTCTGCACTAACCTAGAGGGCACAGGAGGAATAAATGAAGATGGACCAGCTTTTTGAGGGGTGGGCTGAGGCATGTTCTCAGTATTGGACTGACTCCTCAGTCCCGTTCAAAAAAGCCTTTATTTTTGGTGCAATGTTTGTTCCTCGAACCATCAGAGGCTCAAAGCCCTGAATAAACGAACCTGCAGTCACCAGTGAGGGTTTAAATTAGTGGCAAAAGAGAAAGTAGGGTGCCTCAGGCACAACCTTCATCCAGAGCAAGTAGGTCTTTCAAAAAGGACAAACAGGCCCAAGGCAATTAGCAGTTGACTAGAGTCCTACTAATAGGGGGAAAAGTGTCAATGATCTTTAAAAGGTGTAAAGTTGTCTAAAGACAGCAAGCACAATAAGATCAAAAGGGGTACCAGCCACATATGATTCTGATATGCTCACCCTTCGAGCTGCCGAAGACCGCCATAAGACTCTGTGCTGAGTCCGTGCTGCTCCACGTTAGGGGATCGGTATTGAGAGCAAGGCTCCTCCTCTCACAAGGAGACAGTGTTGAAAGACTTCAGGGTAAACACACACCGCCAAAGACTCCAGGGTCAACGCACATCACACACCGCTAAAGACTCTTGGCTCTGACTAACTTTGGCGATAGCAGGTACGGAGCAAAGTGGAATTAAAGGGTTCATTGTTGGAGGAAAGACATACAAGATGTACCTCTTTGCAGATTATATTTTGGCTTATTTAGAGCAGCCAGAGGACTTGGTACCGAGGCTGATTGGGCTGCTGGCAATACAGCTGCACAAATCAATAGCATTACCGCTAAGAGATTGTTCTGAAGCAGCTGTAAATATGCTGTCTAGGTCACAGATAACAACGACCACTGTAATCATTACCTACTTTGGGGATCATATCACAAAGAATTTAAATTATTTATATGAGGCCATTTATCCAGCCCTATAGTCCAGACTCTTGGAAGGCTTGAGGCATTCGGGGAAGCTTAGCCTGTCTTTGGGGCGAAGCCTGACTACCATCAAGAAGAACCACCTCCCTAGGCTTTTACTCTTGTTTCAAATGTTGCAGGTGATGATTCCAACAACATTCTTGGAGGAGATTAAGAGGATGTTGAGAACGTTTTTGTGATATGGAAGGAAGGTGATGGTTGCCTTCAGCATTCTGACTTTGCAGAAAGGAAGAGGGAGGGGCAGGCCTCCCACATTTAGAAAATGATAACAGGGTGGCACAATTAAGCGTCTCAGTACATTACGTTAGGAGTAATATGGAAAGGCAAAGGGTGGCATTCGAAAACTATATGCTAAAGCCTGTGAATATGGGGTAATGGCTATGGGTGCCTTGTGCAAGGATCTCAAACATTTCGTCAGCGGTAAAACAACCCCAAATCCACGAGAGGGGTGACAACTTGGCCATCGCCAATTGGTTGTAATTGGCCACCTCCTGTAAGGGACTTTATCCATGAGCCACTGATATTTCAACAATGGTATGAACGGGGATTGGTGACAGTAGACCAACTGTGGATAGAGGGGAAGTTCATTGACAAGGATGCAGCTAAACGTTTTGTCAGACCCCAGGTGGGAGGGAAATTTAGACAGGCCACTGACTGGCTTTAAACCGGTGCTGGACAAGCAGGTGAATACGAAGGAGTCAGTGTTTAATATGTATAGGGCGCATCTGGGGGCAAGTGATATGAGTACGTGCGTACCAAAAAAGCTGTGGGAAAAGGATATAGAAATAGAGATAGTTTGCATAAAATGAGAACAGATACGTTGAGGTGTATGGATAGCATTACTATCTGTGGAGTAGAGAATGCACAACTATAGGTGTCTTGATAGGTGGCAATATGCCCCTTTGAAATGGACGAAAATGTATGTAGGGGTGAACCTGACTTGCTGGAGGGGTTGCAGAGAGATGGGATCTTTTTGGCACCTGTGATGACATTGCTCAACGGTACAGTCATTTTATAAGGAGGTGTTGAGCTGGATAAAGGAGATTGACGGTTTGGAGAGGGCCCTGTCGCAGGAGTCCATACCTAAGGTAAAGAAACAGAGCTGCCTGTAATGGTTCTTAAACTTAAAATCGTAGTCAAGGTATGCCTCCGGAAATAACCTGAGGAGGCCAGAGCCATCCGGACCTGTTACCTTTTGATGCAGTAGCCAAATTATCTGAGAAAAGACGACCTGAGACGTGATTGTTTGAGGTTGGCAATAAAAAGGCTGCAGTGTTTTATTGCACACAGAAATATCATAAGCAATTGGGTAAATGTATTTACAAAACAAACACAAAGGTAAACAACTGTAGTCTTTTGGGCACCGAGCCAGTGGCATCTACCTGGCCCATGCTTCCAACTTCTTCCCACGACTTTGTGGGCTCCATTTGTTGCCCTGTTGTCTCTCTCTTCTTCCTTCGGTTAGGGTGGGTGGGTTCTGGGAAAAGAAGGAAAGAGTCTTCTGCAGACGTAGAGGACTGATGGTACTCAGTGCAGAGTACCAAGGAGAACTGGCTTTCCACAGCCAGGAATCCCCTTATATTCTATTTTTCCCCTGCCTAAGGGCATGCATTACACTAGAGGTTTACTGCCTCATGACTGGTGCTGACGGCCATTCACACCTAGATGGGTGGCCTTGGACCTCCCTTCCTGCCTGTATTTGGCCCTGATGTTTACCGTTTGTTTTGCTCCCCCCCTATATAGTGTGACAAGTGTTGTGGGGGGGGTTGATAGGCGAGGTGGCTCCGGGCTGCCTCTCCCTGCCTGTTGGGTGCAAGGACTGGCCAGCAGCCCTTGCCTGGTGCCCTGTTCCCTTTCCCTGCCTCCCTCTGATTATTGCCGCATGCACCTTGAGCTCCCTTGGTGCTCAAGCTCGTAGCACCTGTACATAATCTGAGGAAGGCAGAGTCATCCGGACCTGTTACCTTTTGGTGCAGTAGCCAAATGATCTGACAAAAAACGACCTGAGACGTGATTGTTTGAGGTTGGCAATAAAAATACCATGATGTTTTATTGCACACAGAAACATCATGAACAAATGGGCACATTTATTTATCAAACAAACACAACGGTAAACAACTGTAGTCTTTTGGCCACGGAGCCAATGGCATCTACCTGGCCTGTACCACCACACTTGGATGGGTTCACGGATGTCCAAGTTCACCCCAAAAGATCGGCATTATTTTCACCCTCTTGCCGCTAGGTTATCAATTATTTCTTCATGGAATTTTTCCATTCCCTTGACCGATTGGTGGACTCTGTTTGGGTGGAACAGATCAGGGTCTGCCAATGTGATTGCTGTGTGTCATATAAAAAGAATTCCCCTGTTAAGAATTCCCCTGTTAATGTAACATTTTTCAGTCCCTCTGTTGAGCTTCTTCCTTGCAATGTCAATTGCCTTGAAAGAATGTGCTACCCGCCATGATTTCCTTGTTAGCATGGCTGAATAAAATATGTCTGTGTCTCTCCAATTGTGCGCAATTCCTGCTAGTGATGCGCATGTGTCAGTAAGCAGTTTCTTCCTGCCTTGCTCCACCAGATCATTGCCCCCCAAGTGAATTATCCCCCTGAAAGCCACCGAACCCGGCAATTTATCGTGGATTTCCTCCCAACCTAAAGCCCTATAGCCCCACCATGATGTAATGGTGTTCCTAAAAGCCAGCTTCTCCTTCGTTTCTTCGGACCATCTCCCTGTCCTAAAGACAAATAAATGTCCTATAATCCACGCCGACTTGAGTGGGGTGTCATGTTCTGTTGAAGAAAAAACATTGATATTTTAGCCTCTTGCCTTATGTATCATTTATAACAATCAGATTTCCACCCTCTTATTTTCTTTTCTCTTTCTGCTCCCAGGCCCCCTTGCCATGCTTCTGTGGCTGCCCCTATTCGGAACAAGTGTGTTCCAAATTCTCTGCTTTCCCAACCTGCTTTGCTAATGGTTACTTTGAGTACGGCCTGAAATTGGTATTGGCTTAAAGCCTTTCCACTTATATGCACTAAAAAACATCCTCCAATTTTGGGACGGAGTCCGAGGTATTGGTTGGTTATGCAGACTGGACAGTGGTCATTGCCTTTAATTTAAAAAATCCTGCACGTCCTACTGTGCCAGGTTTTTGACATTTGTATGTCCATTGACATATACTCCTTCTCTACCCTCACCTCAAGCATGCCCAGGCCATCAGCTGCCTTGGTGCTGGATGCAATTAGCTCACTGACCCTGAACGCCCCAAAATATGCCATGAAAAAGTCTGTTTTAAAAGGTTGTACTTCATGCCCATCAGTGCATATAGTTTCTAGTAATTTCAATAATATTAGCAATTTTTCAAAGTTTAGCAGGAGCCTTTTATCCTTGTGCTCGCCCTCTATTTTCACCCTTTTAATGCATATGTTATCAGTGTACTGCGGGTTGGGTCTGCATCACCTTGTATCTTTAAAAAGTAATCTACTGCTGCTAAATGCCTCTTTGCCCATACTTTTTTTCATTTTCTGGTTGTGTGCCCATCTTAACAACTGATTGATATCATGTTTCAACATGCTCTTCATGTGTAACTTTTAGTACCATTTTTAGACACTTGTGCTGCCTTGCAGTATTTGTTGCCAGTGCTTTCTTGGCCAGACCAGTTAGGAACCCTGTAGCAGGGTCTATGCTGTGTCTAATCTATGCTGGCCTACTCAAATTCTTGAAAAAATAGTTTTTAACCAATTCCAGCAGTTCGTCGACAATAGAGACATCTTGGACGAACACCAATCTGGATTTCACCCTAATCATGGGACAGAGTCTGCCTTTGAAGCTGCGGACAGAGGAAGCAACACAATACTGTTGATGCTCGATCTGTCGGCAGCATTCGACACAATCAACCACAAAATTATACTCCAACGGATTGGAAGTATAGGCAGAGCAGCTAATGTTGTGGTGGATTGGCTTGATTCCTTCCTACAAGACAGAACTCAACAGGTGTCCCTGGGAGCCTTCCTCTCAGAGTTAATACAACTGAGATGTGGAGTCCCCCAAGGCTCAGCGCTTTCACCTCTGATTTTCAACCTATATATTCGACCACTGTTTGACATCCTGAGGAAACACGGTCTACGTTTCCACTCTTATGCCGACGATACGCAGATCTATGTGGAGACAGATAATCTGCTGGAGGCATTTGAAAGGATAGACCGGTGTATGCAAGATGTCAAAAAATTGATGGCTTATAACCAGTTACAGCTCAATGCAGCCAAAACAGAGGTAATCCTGTTCAGATCAGAGAACAAAAACAGAGAGGAAGGAACCCATATAACTCCACAGATCTTAGGTGAAAACCTCCCGTTCTCTAGGAATGTAAAAAATCTTGGTTGCATCTGGCAAGAAAACTTGGCCAGTGAAGCACAAGTTGGGGCAAAAATAAAAGCAGTATATTACGCCCTGCGCTTGCTTAGGAACGTACTTCCTTTTTTAACACCCCAAGATCAGCCAGTGGTGGTGGGAGCCTTGGTAAATGCCCATCTTGACTATTGTAACAGTCTCATGACAGGGATTCCTATGAAACAAATGTCAAGACTACAAAAGGCCCAGAATGCGTCAGTGAGGTTAACTGCCCACCTGGGCAAAAGAGATCACGTTTCTACATCTCGGAAAGCATTCCAGTGGCTGATGGTGGAGGACCATATTAAATTCAAGGTGGCGTGTCTGGTTTATAAATGTTACCACAAACTCGCACCCAGATACCTGAACACGAGAATCCACCAGTATTACCCTACCAGAGACCTCCCTCAGGAGACAAATTTCTGCTATGTGTCCCTCGGACAAAATACACCTCTAAAGGAGACAGGAGGTTCTCTGTGTTCAGCCCCAAGCTGTGGAATCAGCTGCCTTTTGGCATTCGTCAAAGCACTACACTGGCAACGTTCAGAAAGGAATTAAAAACATTCCTATTCAAATGAACGTAAGTAACCATGGTGACCCTAAGCCTCCACAGCTAAACATATAACATATAGTTAACATCTGCGCCCGAATGAAATTGCTTGCTTGGTGCATGTAAGAAATGAATCAAAATCAAAATCAAATCAAATGCCACATTTCTGTGGCCTGTTTATTTTGGCACCTGTTTCTGAGGTGCCTGTTTCATCATTTTGCCCACCTTGGTCACCGCCGTCCTTCGTTGGCTTGGTTGAGTTTGGCCTCAGTCCGCCATTATGTTCCAGCATTCCTCAGGTATTTCTGTCATCTGGGATTCTGCATCTGGTTTCAGTTTGTGAAAATGGTCCCACTGGAAGTGAGACAAAGCATCTGCCTTGTTATTGTCTGTGCCAGCTATGTGTTTAGCTCTTACATCAATATTGTGCTTCAGTGTTAACAAAGTCATTGCTCTCAGATCTTTAAAACTGACTGGCATGTGGTTGATCTTATATTTATGATTCCCACCACTGCTATGAGTCTGACCAAGCTGTTAGTTCTGAAGCGCCATTTGCTCCCCCCACATTTGGAGTGCTGGCCATATTGGTACGAGCTCGAGTAAGGTTATGTTGTTAGCCCTTGTGTATGCCAATGTTCTGTCTACGGACCTGCAAACCAAGCTTTGTCAAATATAGCTCCAAAGCCTTTTCTTCCTGCAGAATCTGTGAACAGAACCCGTGTTTTGCTGTTATTTAATGGCATACGCCATATTCTTTTTCCATTGAAGTCTTTCAAAAATGCTTCCCATATTTATAAATCCTTCTTCACTTTCTCCCCTAGCCTTGTGTGTAGGTGAGGTTTCTGTATCCCCTTAGCCTTCATTTCTAGGCTTCTTGCAAACTCTTTACCCTGTGGTATTATCCTGGCAGCAAAAGTTAAACTGCCTACTGATGACTGCAATTCCCTAACTGTTCCTTTGTTGTTTGCTTTTAAGGCTGAAATGCTTTTGATTAACTCATCTTTTTTGTTGCTTGGATCCTGCATTCTCCTGCCTTTGAATCTATCTGTATTCCCAGAAAAATGATGCTTGTATTAGGGTGTGTTGTTTTTTCTTCAGCTATGGGGATGCCCCAGTGTTTTGACATTGCATTCATTTTTTATAAAGCCTGCACATATTCCTTTGTCCCTGGTTGACCTACTATTAGGAAGTCATCCAGGTAATGGATTGCCATTGCTTTTGGATATTGTTTTATAAATGGCCATCGAAAAAATTAACTGAACTGCTCAAATAGTGCACACGATATGGCACACCCCATGGTTAGGCACTTGTCCGTGTAAAACTTTCCACCAAATGAAAGAAACAGCCAGGGCTGTGACCTGGGATGTATGGGTAATGATCTAAATGGGGATTCAATATCTAATTTTGCCATTAATGCATTTTTGCCAGCTTTCATTACTATCCTGAGAGCTTCTTGGAAATGTATGTAAGACACTGCTGTCTCTGTGCTGGGTATTCAGTCATTTATGGATTTGCCATTTGGGTATGACAAGTGATGTATCATCCTCTACTGTCCTGCCTACTTTTAAGGCACTAATCCCAATGGTGAGCATATGTACTGCTTGAAAGGCATTTTTTTCTCATGGACCCCCGATTCTCCCCAATTTCAGCTCTTTTTGTATTTTTTGTCTCACTAGTTTGGGAGTTTCTCTGACAGTTTTTAGATTTGCTGATATTATATTTGATCTCTGTCCCTTGAACGGGATGCTAAACCCTTCAGTAAATCCTATCTCTATGGACTGGCTTATTCCTTTGTCTGGGTATGCTTCCAGAAAAACCCTAAAATTGTTTATTTTTATGGGTGTTTTACCTGGGGTCATTTGTATTCTGTCTGAGTGGTAGGTTTTTGACTCCTCCTTCCTGACCTCCTTTGACCCTCTATCTTGTTTCTGGTTCCACTCTTCTTGTGTTCGTGCTGGTTAGCTTAGTGCAACCGTTGCTGCTATGCTCTCCCCTACAATTGGTACATGCATGCTTGTACCAGAAATCTTTGCCCCATGAACAGTAGCCTTATTCAAATTTCCAGGATGTGACATTGCTTCTACTAGTGCTATAAATTTTGTGCTTGTTTTGATTTTGGGTATTTGACCTAGCCCCCCATGGCTGCTTTTTCCTCCGCAAGAGCTGTTCACCCTTGAACTTCTGTTCAGTGTGGGTGGTCTTCACACTGTTATTTTGTGTGCCCTTGACCTGCACATGTTTTTTTTTTTTTTGCACAGAATGCTGATTTGGTTTTCTGCACTTCGTGTATATATATATATATGTTTGCACCCACTTGATTCCATTCTTTTTCTGGTCGGGCTGCCATATGTCTCCAAAACTCAATATCGTACTTGAGCCATGCATCCCCTTCAAATGAATCACTTACCTGTTGGATCTCGTCCAGGTATGGGAAAAGCACCATGCCCGCATTTGGAGTTTTCTCCAATATGACAGATGCCAAAATGTTGAAGGCCTTGCACCAATTAGCATAAGTATGTGGTATCTATGCTTTGCGTGTTAGGTTTTTTCCCTCTATCTTTTTGGGATCCCTGTGCATGTCATAATCCTTTTGTTCTGCTTCTAGTAAGGAACATATTTCAATAAACTCCTTTTTTCCAATGTTATCTTTGCCTGTAAAATTGCACTCACCTTTATTGGTGTGTCATTAATCTTGTTGACCCTGTCATCTCTTCTATTGTTATTAACCACCTTTGTGGTCAATGGCCCTATGACCCCCACCGTATTTGGCCCCACGTTCAGGTTGTTTATAATTACAGTTGGTGTGAGTGCTACTCCTCTTTCTATGTCATTCTCTCTGACAGGTGTGCTCTGAGGGGAACTGGATCCAGTTGAATCACAAGAGTTTTTGTTTGGAATCTCACTAGCAGTCATTTCAGACTGGCAGTGGCATGTAGAAAGGTTGACAGTAATTGTTTATTTATATAGTGCTTAATACACAGGTGGCGTGCTTCAAAGCACTTCAAGGCGGGATGGCAACAGGGGAATACAGAGTCATTCTTAGGCCTTGAAATTTCCGAATGATCATGCAAAAATGACTAGCAAACTTGGCCTGAGGCCATACTACAAGTGCAGGTGTAAGACAAAAAGGAAGGAGCGAAGGGGAGGAGACGGAGAAGAACATACAATCTTTAGGTTACCATACTCGGCCAACACCGTTTGGAAGTGCAAGTGCGTGATAGATGGTAAGACACTAAGGGGGGAGACAAACAGGGACACAAAACTACTGTACTAAGCTTTGGCAGACCATGCCCAGCACATTCTAGGTAACGTAAGTGCTGAACATGGAATGAAAGGGATGGGAGGAAGGGAACAAGTGTGCCCAGTCCACGTAAGGCCCTGGGTTTAGTGCCGAGAGGTTACCATTCTCAAGGAAGGAGTAAATAAGTGCAGAATTGGTGGGTGGTGTGCAGATGCCTGGGGCAAGTGCAAGGACTGCCGGCCTGAGACCTGTCTGGCTCTGGATGTGCAACTGGCAATCAGTCAGCAAATGGAGCTGAGTTAGGGAGAAGGGATGAGGGGAGTAGGCAAGAAAAGAGAGGGAGTTAAGAAGGAAGAGGGAGAGAGAAGGAGGAAGAGAAGAGGAAGGTCTTGAGGAGTTTCCAGAACTTAAAGTTATCAGGCTCAAGACGGAGAGAGGCAGGGAGGCGTTCCAGAGGGAAGCACCTGCAGAGGAAAGAGATCTACCCCCAAATCTCTGTTATGAAAATCAGCTCACCAGGAGAGAGTTGGAGGCAGATGAGCAGAGGGCTCTAGAAGGAGAGTATTTAGGGAGAGAGAGATGTATTTAGTGTGGGCCCCAGTCCCAGAAAGCCTTGTGGACTATGCAGATGGCCTTGAATTTTATTGCTGCAGCCACGGGAAGCTAGTGGAGGGATTTCAGTGCCAGAGAGATGCGGTCCCTGGGCTTGAGGCCGAGGATAAGTCTTGCAGTTCTGTTCTGGGAGAGTTGTAGAGGGCGGAGAGTGGAAGTAGGAACATTGAGGAATAGACTGTTGCAATAGTCCAGTCTAGAAAGTCCCAGGGCCCTGGAGACGGTAAGTCTCTGGGGGAAGGTGAGAAAAGGTTGAATATCTTTGAGGAGGTGCAGCTGTTAGTGAGATTTTTTAGAGATGTCCAAGATGTGAGAAGAGAGGGAGAGAGTGGAATTGAAGATGACCCCTTGGTTTTTTGCCTCACTAGTAGGTAAGGACTCAGGGCCAAGTGAGGTCCGCCATAGTGACAGTGGGAAAGTGGGTGCAGGGGTCCCAATGAGGACGATCTCTGTCTTGCTGGCATTGAGACAGAGATCTTTCGCAGCACACCTGGACTGAATTGCGGACAGAGAGTCAGGAATGAGCGAGGAGGAGGAGGCTGAGTGTATCCTGAAGGAGAGCTGTGTGTCATCCACATAACACTGAAAGTTGGGGGTGAAGGCAGAGATCATGCAGGCCAGATGGGCCATATAGACATTGAAGAACCATGGATCCCTGGGGGACACCACAAGTATAGAGAGGAATAGCTGACAGAAAAGACCCCAGTTGCAACGGGGAAGGACTGTCAGAGAGAAAGGAGACAAGCCATGCCAGGGCCTGATCTGTGACCCCAAAGGGGTCACAGAGACAAGATATCAGCATGTTGTGGTGTACTGTGTCGAAAGCAGAGGAGAGGCTGAGACGAATGAGGACAGAGGGAGAGTCGGAGTCAAGATTTAAGAGCAGGTTTTCACAGATGTTCAGAAGAGCAGTTTCCGTGCCTCTGGATGCTCTGAAGCCAGACTGATGGTCATGGAGACGACCAACAGGTTCTGTGTGGAGGGTAAGTTGAGAGATAGCCAACTTCTAAAGGAGTTTTCCCAGGAAGGGCATGATAGAGATCTGTCAGAAGTTTTCTGGAATGGAAGGGTCAGTGGAAGGATTTTTGAGCAGAGGGTGCACAAGAGACTTCTTGAGAGAAGTGGAGGAAACTCTGCTGCCAAAGGAGAGGTTACAGAGGTCTGCCAGGGCTGGAACGAGAGTGTCAATGTTGTCCTTGATGGTTTTGAAGGGCTAGGGGGGCCAACTGTTTGGAAGAGGCTTTCATGGATCAGTCTGGTCTAGAGACCTCCTCAGGTGTGACCGGGGAGAGGGAGGAGAGAGGAGGGGGAAGTGAGAGGTCGGCCGAGGGGAGCACAAGAGACGTTGTCGCAAGAATGGGTGCAGAGGTGAAAGTGGCCAGAATGTTCTGTGTTTTTGTGATGGAGCGAGCAGCCAGGGCCGGGCAAAGGGACTAGGTGGGTGCAGTAGAGGATGACGCTGCAGTAGGGTTGACCAGTTCCTTGCAGACTTTGAAAGGTTTGGTTGTGTTGTTAGATGCTGCAAAGATACAGGCTTGAATATGGACTCTCTTTTTGGACCTTATGAGGAGTTGGTATTGCCTTTAAAGAAGAAGACCTTGAAAACGGTCGCTGGTGCAGGGTGTGCCAGTGCTAAAGGAGAAGAGAGCTTCAGGTGTGAAGAGAGAAGAGAGTGATCGGTCCAGTTGAGTGAGGTAGTGAGAGGGATAGGGAGAGGGATGTCAGTAGAGATGAGAGCATCCAAGGAATGGCCTGCGGTGTGTGTCGGACCAGAGAGTAGAATGGAGATGGAAATAGAGTCACATAGGTTGTGGGAAGGACCTGAAGAATTGGAAGAGTCAAGGTTTATGTTAATGTCCCCCAGCAGGAGGAGTTGGGAAGAGGAGGAAAGGAGAGCAGAGGCCAGGTTTGCCCATTCAGAGAGGAAGAGGGTAGGCTGCTCTGGTTGCCAATAGAAGGTGGCCAGAGTAAGATAGGTGACAGGGGAGAGAGCCTGCAGATCAAACATACAAAGGAGGAGTAGTCCTGAGTGGGAATAACTTAAACTGTGATCATCTCAGGAAATATATGGGATACTCCACCTCTTGTTTTGTTGGGCCTGTGCTCAGAAAGGATCTTGTAGCCTTCAGCAAGAAGTGTGTCAAAATATGTGACATAGCTGTTCTCAAACAAAGTCTCAGTGAGGTCAAGAACATCAAGATGTATAAATTCAAGGAGGTGGCAGATGTCAGAGGAGTGTTTGACATCAGAGCAATTGTTAAGTGTGGCAACATGGAGCTGGTTGCCATTTTTGAGAGACTTACGGGGGGTTGCAGGGAACAGAAGTCCCCCATAAGTAGGAGGAGCTAGAGGACCAGAAGATGACAGGGATATCAGTGGGGAGAGTGAAGGTAAGAGAGCCAGACAGGTTGTAGGCGACACGGGAGCCGTGGTATGAGAGACCATTCGGTCAGGAGGAGGCAAAGGAGCCAGGGAGGTTGTGGAAGCAGATGACAAGGGAGCCCGTGAGGAGGAAGGTAGAAAGTTGATAAGCCGATGGAGAAGCCTATCAAAGAGTAGGAGGTTGGGTTAAGGCCCTTGTACCAGTATGGTACCATTCTGATAGACATTTATGATGACCGTGAAGTGGAGGAGAGGGCAAGAAGGACCTCCCAGTGGGTGCCACCATTTTTGTGTAAGTAAGAGTAAGGAGAGAGCAGAGCAGCCATAGGAAGAGTCCATAGGTCAGGTGAAGGGACGACAAAGAGGATATCAGTGAGAGTCTCTCTGATGAAAGCACTGATGTAGGTGACAGTGATAGACAGGTCTGGGTTGGAGCAATGTGCAGTAGTATAGTGCAATGGCAAAATGCATTGCAGATCGAAAGTGAAGAGTGTAGTACTGCAATTCTACAGAATACAAACTTTTTCCTGCAGTGTTTTGTGGTGGCTGGTCATGTTGTGTGGCTCTTAGAGACATCAAACATTGAAGAAAATAGATCATGAGAATCACCAAATGTTCAAATTGACCCTTTGAAATGCTGCACAGCCCTTGGTCTACAAATGGGATTCAGAGCAAAGGGGTTCTGAGACATCACACTAGCCGTAGCCCCTGTTTAAAAAAAGAAATGTTAAATGGAATCCAAATGAGAGTCGAGCCAAAGCTGTACAATACATGAAAAATTGACGCACATCACGTGTATCATTGTCTGCTGCAGATAAAAATAATATTCTCTTTGCTCATTTCGATGGGCATTAACCTTCGGGCTTATCTGTTCTAGGATTGTCTTCAGCCAGGGCCTGCAAACTTTGGCCGTCCAGATGTCCAGATGTCTTGAACTACAACTCTCCTCAATCCTAGCCTAGCAAATGGTGAAGAATCAGACAAACTCCAAAAAATCTGGAGAGGAAAAAGGTTGAGACGTTTAATGTACAGCATACATATTAACAAGCATTGGCAATGCCAACAGATTGGGCTTTGTGTAGGCATGGAGACAACACTTAACAGGCACTGCCATAGTAATTGGCCATTGATTGTAGCAGGTGCAAAATAGTGCGAGCGGCTGGGTATCTAATGTCAGTGCCGTGCAAAAGCTTAATACTCATACACAAGCAAAAACTGTTGGCTTGCCAATGATTGTATTTAACAGGATTCAGTGAAGGACATGCATAGTGCTTATAAATTGAGTGGCTGAAGGCATGCCTGGTAAGACATTTTTACTACACCAGTAGCGTGTTTACAACTCCAGTTATGTCATTGGGGGTCATTACAACCCTGGCGGTAGGGGGTTAACAGGGCCGGTAGAGCTGCCGGCCCTGTTAACCCCCTACCGCCTCATTACGAGGTCTTCTTGTGGGGCCCACTAAGAACGCCTGGTAAAACCAGGTTCCTTAGCGGGTCCTGCGAGCGGTCCAGCATGCTAACAACGGGCCTGTGATTAACGGGCCCGTTGTTAGCATGCTCCCCATCACCATTGAGCCCTATGGGGCCTCGAATGGGAATGGGGATGCACAGGGTCTGGGTTCCCTGAATGGGGAAATACTGGGCCCTCCAAGGTCGGAATGGGCCGTATTTCCCCATTCAGGGAACCCGGACCCGGTACCTGGAATATGGGTAGCCATGCTGCAAATAGCGGCATTGCTACCTCCATACTCAGAATGACCCCCATTAACTCTGAGAAAACTGCCTTGAAGAAACACGGTCAGGCATTTCTATACCATCAATCACACCATCTGTCATGATGCCTACCCCCGGAGCACCAGGCCAGGCCCAGCACGCCCGGGAGCAGGCATCATGCCCCCGGGTAAAAGCCCAGCGGCCCCTTATAGGGTCTCTTTGGACTCTGTCCTGGCACCTTTGGCGCCAGGCTCATGTTGGACATCAGTCCTGGCGCCATAGGCACCAGGCTCATAAAGGAAAGTGTTTGGTGCACTTACCTGATGCAGACCATGCTGCATACTCACCTGATGCAGACCATGCTGCATGAAGACCCAAGCCAAATGAGGCTTAGGAGGGACTATTTTACTGAAGGGACTATTTTGTTACTTGGGTGGGGCTGTGGAAGAATACTTACCTAGGACTTCTTCCAAGGCTATTTAAGCCACCCCCGGACAGCCACACGTGCTTCGCATTGTTCTGCATCCCAGCAGCTGAACGCTCACTGTGTCTGCTCCTGCACCTGGACTCCAGCCACGCCCGCCTCAAACCTGGAACACCTGTAAGGAAAGAAGAGAAGAGAAAGGTGAAAACCAAGAACTTCTTACCTGCATCCGGAATCTTCACTTCACTCACCTGTCCTCGAGACATCTCCCGGCTCCATCGCGACTGTCAGCACCGGTCGCCACATCTCTGCACCTAGGGGAGAGAAGAAGAGACAAAAGGTGAGCAGAGGGAACACAGGAGGAAAGCCGAATTTTCAGCCATAATACTTACCGGCTTTTCTTGGTGAACCATTCCACATTTCGAGTCGGCGCCGCTTCGTTGGCAGGTACCGCACCCCGGCCCCTATGGGGAAAGGACAAAAGACATTACTGGGGAATTATAAAGACATTTAGAGTGGTCGCCCTCATCACTAACTCACCTGATTTTACCATCGGCAATTTAACCCCTCAACGCATCGCCTTCGTTCTGCACCTGAAATAAAGGACAGATCACAGGTTAGGAAGACAACATAAAAAGAGGCTCACACTTGAACTTTTGAATCTTCATACTTACGGCGTATCGCTCAGAAAAGTCAAGTGGATTTTGCCAGCGCCATTCTGAAAACCAGTGAAGTAACTGGACGAACGCGCGCCCCTGCACCAGAAGCAGGATGGAGCGTTCATCCTTCCAAACCATAAGGTGAGCTTAAACCGGGGGTTTTGGAGGAAGTCAGAGAAGAACGAAGGAGGAAAGGGGGGAAAAAGCACACTATTCTGCAGACAGTTAATCCCCTTTCTCATCTGCAGAAGGATATTCCTACGGGCCAGACAAGCAAGATTTGGGGGTCCTGTTCAATCGGTGGTCCGAATTCTGCGCATCACGCTTGAAGAGGCCACAGCAACCCAGACTAGACCAGTGCCTCCGTGGGAGCCAGGTGAGCGTTACACCATCCTCCTAGACAGGCTACACTCATTAGGAATCAAAGACACCACCCTTGGATCTCCTCTTTCATCTCTAATCACTCATAAATCATGGTCCTCCACCCGTTCACCTCCACCTCACGACTAGTGACAAAAGCGGTCCCACAAGGAGCATCCCTATCTCCCCTGAGCTTCAACATCTATGTACACCCTCTGCGCACACTCATCCTCTCTCACAATCTTACCTGCTACAACTACGCAGAGGACACCCAGATCATCCATAAAATCCCAAAATCGCCAGGCTTCAACCATCCAGATCTGTCATCATGCCTCTCGGATATTGACTACTGGATGACGACCAACCACCTGGTCCTCAATCCTGGGAAAACTGAAATTCTAGTCTATGGAAAAACAGCGTTCCTCCCCCAACCTATTCCATGACCGCAAGCCCTTTGCCCCCCACCGTCAACCTCCACCTTGGTGAAAAGCCTCAGATGCACACTGGACACGGATTTATGCCTCTCCCAACAAATCAACTCTGTATCCAGAACCTGTTTCTTCCACATACACATCTTTAGGCGTACCTTCCCTTACTACAACTATTCTCACTGTTTCTCCGCCATCATCTACATCATCCTCTCCCACTTAGACTACACAAACTGCCTTTAGATAGGTGCACCAGCGTTTCAGCTAAGGAAACTGCAAAGGATCCAAAATGCTGCAGCCCACCGGCTCATTAACCTACTTCCCAGAGAACACATCAGCCCTACACTAAGAGTCCTCCATTAGCTCCATATTGGTCAAAAAAGTACCTTTAAAGCCATGTGCATCACCCACCAGGCCATCCGCACCGCTGGCCCGGAATTGCTTCAAGACAAAGGGCCACATCATGAGTTTGGCAGTAACCCTTAAATGCGGTGGTAATGATATTACCACCGCATTTAAGGGTCTGCCAAATCACGGGCTTGGCGGATTTTCCCCCAGCTCGGAGCTTGGGGCAAATCTGCTGTGATTCTGACAGTTTTCGGCACTATTACCGCCTGTTGTAATAGCGCCAAACATTCCCCATTAGGCCCAATGGGGAATGGGAAATTCCCAAATGGGCCCAATGGGGAATGGGGAATTACTGTTCTGCCAAACCCGTGATCCGGCGCTAATAGCGCCAGGGGTTTGGCAGTAAGGCTATTAGCCCAGGCAGTAATACCGCCGGGTTCCCAACTCGTGATGAGGCCCAAAGGCACTCGCTATCAGACCTCAAGTACTCTCAGATCTTGCACAGCATCTCTCCTACTTGTCCCACATTACAACTCAGACAGGGTGGACCCTCTTACTCTGTCCAAGTGCTGATCATCTAGAACTCCATACCCCTGCACTTTTTTAATATTGACAATTGCCTGCCATTCAGAAAGGCCCTCAAACCCTGGCTTTTCCCTCCCTCCTCTTCAAACCTCTCACATGCTACACTCTCGATAGGTGCACAGAAACACTGATCCAAACACAACACTCCTATTCACCAATACCACACGGATGCAGGCAGCGTTCACAACAGCACACCATGACAAACTATCGTCTTCCCAAGACACAACACTCCTGCCCTCCAATACCCCACAGATATCGGCAACATTTGCAGAGGCACACCATAACAAAGTATTATCCTCTCCTCACCCCCTCACCAGTGTGCTTCCAGTCCCATTTCCCACTGCTCAGACTATCATTCCAGGGAGACCACGAATAGCGATACCGTCCAATCGCATTGGCCCAAGATAAAGAACACTGCTGTCGATCTCCATCCAAGCATACGGTACGTATACCTTACACCACGTCTGTGGACACAGGCCACAGGCACGGCCACCCATCCATGCACCCTAAAATGCAGCTATGGCTATGCTATTCCAGTCTAGCAGCACACATAGCCGTCCACACTTAAACCCCTGATGTACCTCAACACTTTTGCCATTAGTATACTCTGACAACCAACGAGAAGAAAATCAGTCTAGCTGGGCACACATCGAATCTTCAGCACACGCACTCTATCCTAAACCACCAACAGCACCCACCCGTGTGCCTCACCTCCGAGATGCTTACTGGAGCCTGGCCAGCCCACCTAAGTCCTAACTCAGAAAAAAAATGCATCTTTTAATGTAAACTCTTGGAACCTCATACACATGGACTGCGGTCACTGAGGGCGTTCCAACCACAAAGCGCATTAAGGCCATACAAATTAGGAAAGGGCGCTATATAAATGACAAATACAATACAATACAATTTTGAGAGCATAGTTTGATGTTATCGCATGAATAAAGCGAGCTTAAAGAGTTCCCATGAGGAGGTGTTTTGGGTAGGGAGGGGCAGGAATGGGCGGGAATGGCCATAGGGATTAGCATGCCCATCACATGGGCACGAAACCAAACAACACCTAGACTGTTGTCCCTCCTCATATGCCATTTCACTGTACTATCTGTACACTAATGCAACAGTTTTGGCGTTTAGGTGTCGCAAACAACACCTAATAGCCCAAACTAAAACAGAATTGTAATGTATATATTTTGCTAGATAGATATACCTGGGATGAGCTTCTTTAGAGACCAGATATTTGACCATTGTTTGGGAGTGGCTGTGAAAGGACTGAATAACACTTGAACTACAGCCTAATTAGATGCTGAAATCAGCAAAAAAGGATTCCTGCTCTAGATGATTTTTGTGATTGCTTTTGAATGGAAGAAACGTTGCGGGAGGGATTTACTGGCATATAACAGCCCTCACTCTCATCACTTCATTCTATTACTTCCTCTCAGCTTCTGCGGTGATCAGAATTCCACAAACGACACCAAATGCTCATGGTGGAATACATGGGGACTCATTTCCAACTGTTTTCTCTAAATCAAAGATCCAGATAGTGAGGAAAATGTGAATAGCTTTATGTGATTGGTTCAAGGAAAGAGTAATGTGGTTCTCCACGGCACGCTCAAGTGATCACAGCAGGGGTGGTTCTAGGACTGGAAAAGATCCGGGGCTATGTTAATGTCGGGAATGCTGGGACTCGGGGCTAGCTAGCCTTTTGGTTGTAGCCCCTGAGATTCTATCAGTGGCTACAACCAAAAGACCCGGGGCTATAGCCCCACAAGCTCCCTCAACCACATCAATGCCTCTGGATCACAGCATCACTGAGGCAATGCCATGATATGTGAGGGTAGTCTGGTTGTTTGTGGCTTCTTCCATCACATTACCTGGTGTGACTGAAGGCCATACTCTGTCGATATTTTAGGCAAGGGCACAGTACTCCAGATATGACTAAAGATCATATCCAGCTCGCTGTACACTCATATTTTAGACACAGGCCATGCACTGAGAGCATTGTGAGCATGTTTACTGCTCTCAGGGTATGAACACAGGGCATGTCCTTTTTTGTTGTCCTGCTGGGTACCGCTGGCAGGGTTATGGGGCATGGCCAAAATGCTTTACTATGAACTGTCAAAAGGTTTCTTGTTGAAACCAGCAGAGCAGCTATATAAAGATAAACGTTGCAGCCTCTAAGTCCTGTGCCCAAGGCACAAATTACGCTGGACAGAAATAACACCACTTTGTCACTTATCCAATGATACATAAGGACTCTTACCAGCAGAGTCTGAAGAATGTTCTATGTGTTGGGATCTTTCATTTTGTAACATGTTGTGTGGGTCTAATGATCAGAATCATAAATCTTCAGCAGTTAAACAGCATTTGTCTACTTTCAGCAATGGTGTACCACTGAGAGGTGGAGAATGCAGGATCCAGTGCATGCACATTTCTGCCAGATCCAGTTATGCCGCTGCAAGAAGTGAGCATTGCCTCTGGAGCGCTAAGAGACATTGATACCCTGCATGAAAAGTTCACCTCATATGGAGAACACACCCAAACATTCAGCAAGGAAAATCCATCCACACACTTTTACATTTCAATGCAAAACAAAAGGCTAGGAGTCATGGTGTAAGGAATTCGACCATCTGCATGTTGGGTGTGCACTTGCCTGGGCTTTTTTTTTTATAATTGAATGGAATGACCTTAAGAAAATGTGTGGGGCTAATCCAGACACATTTTTCTATGGTCACACCAGAATAAAACAAAGACATGCATACTCCTATGCCCCTCTCATAATTAGTTGGAGTGTGACAGCGGAGGAGTGCACAAAGTCATTCCCAGGAAGGGAGAGTACCAACCTCCCCCCACCCTGCCAAGGCAGCCTGATTTACTGACATGCTAAATGGATCAACCATGCTATTTTATTAGGCCCTCAAGCTAGTGGCAGAGATTATCATACTTCAAGGGGCCTGGCTGCAGAGGATAACAAAGGAGACAGGAAACCCACCAACCTTTCATATGTAGCTGTGTCAACCTGAAGCCAGCTCCCGCCTCACATTATCAATGGCAGTGAACTGTCATGTCTGGGTCTTTTGTTGCAGTCGGCCACCCCCGCTAAGGGTAGCCCATTGTTAAAGTATGAGAATGCAGTTTGCCGGAGTCAGGTCTCTCAGGATCTCCAAGGGAGACATGCCGCTTTAACAGGAACCACACATGGAGGACCATTTACCAGAGAGACTCTTTGAACACAACAAACAGGGAGAGGGGTGGGACTTAGTATCACAGGGAGTGCTACTTCTGTTGAGAGAAGGGGTCTTGTATATTAGTTCTGGGGCACACCTTGTTCCTGTTTTCATACCTCTTTACCTTTCCTGTTGTAAAGCACTGTGGTTATGAACTCACGCATACAGAAGATTGTTGGCAGCGACCCCAGGATTGGTTCACCAATTTAGGCTTAGTCTACACCAATCACTGTGGCCCACTTGGCTTTAAAATAGAGCCGAGTCCCTCTTCAAGCACACCATCTAAAGAAATCCAAAGAAGTAAGAAAGAGGAACTTGGAACCTGGCTGAAGATACAGGGGTCATTACGAGTTTGGAGGTAACCATGGCACTATTAGCGCCATGGCTGCCTCCAAACCCATACCGACTCAGCCCTGGTGAATGGAGGTATTACCGCCCCATTCCAAGGTTGGCGGGGGCGGTAATTCCCCATTCACCAGGGCCCTTCCCCATTCCCATTTGAGCCCCCAATAGGGCTCAATGGGAATGGGGAAGGCAGTAATAACGGTACCGGAAGTTGCGGTACCGTTATTACCTCCAAAGTCCCTTTGCGGGTCCCGTCCTTAACGCCTGGCAAAACCAGGCGTTAAGGGAGGACCCGCAAAGGGACCTCATAATAGGGCGGTAAGGGATTACTGGTACCGGTGCCCTTACCGGTACCGGTAATGCCTTACCGTCCAGGTCGTAATGAGGCCCACAGTCTGCCGTAGCTCTTCTGCCAGTGGAGGAAGACCAGGACCTCCATAGAGGGAAGCAATATCCCTCGCCTGAACTTCTCCCAGGGAACAGAGGGAGAGAATAATTCAGTAGACCCTACAGCCACTCCAGAAATGGTACCCAGCAGCACACAGCGTGTCCTGCTAGGCTCTTCAACAAGCTTCATTAGTAGGAAGTGCCAGCAGGTCTCTGAGCACAAAACAAAGGACTATGCAGCTGCCTGCCCCACACCCCACAGCTGTGGACTGTCCACCTTGGACTGTCCACTGAGCACTGAGCACTGTGTCGGTCAGCCTGCAGCCATTTGTCAAGCTTTGCTTGCCAAACCGTCTTGTCGCCTGATACCTGCAGCTGACTCTCATCTCGAACTCTGTCACAGAAGCCTGCACAGTGCCCTGAAGCCAACTGGATCCTGTCGTGCACCAACAACACCAGCACCAACACTAAATGGTACATTGTGGTTCTAGCCCCTTGGTGTTTCGCAGAAGGCCCCTAGAGACATTTAAAGACCTTTCTTTTTGCTGAAGCTAAGAAACCTTAACACATTTTCTGGTTATTACCGTTACCGACTGCCCTCCTGTCAGTATCCAGATTGCATCCCTTTTCCTTAGTAGAACTCTCCTCTGCATTCCTCTACAGGGTAGGTTGGATTTCGTAGTGTTGTTAGACTGTATGTTGTTATAATAATAAAGCAGATATTTGTATGCAATGCAACCCTGACTGGACACTCCTTATATAATTGGGTACTAATCCAATCTGTTCGGATCCATTCTGGTGTACTAGAGGTGTGGGACTGATTGATGGCTTAGAACCGATATTCACCCCTGGACCAAAGGTGGCCCTGGATTTGATTTGTCACACATGGGTACACTACAAATCACTGTAAACTGCATGAGGGGTGCCTGGAACTGCTAAGTGCTTTGCACCTTCTAACAGATGAACCTTGAAACGCTAACAGACCTAATGGGCCCATGCTGGCCAGCCCTATCTCTCCTCATTATGGTTTTCTGGTTCTTGCAGTTGTGCAACAACACTGCTTGACCCCTGAAGCTGTCCTCCGCAAATAGTACAATGCTCTGCTTCCACCTACCACCAAAACACCCTGCTCGTGTATCAAATATCTGTCATCTATACCTTCACTGTGACCTACTACATACCCCTTTACCACCCAACTCCATCAGGCATCCACTGGGACTATGGATTTCAAAGTCAAAACGACGAAGCTCAATGAATAATCTTGGACTGCATCATCATAATAAGGAGACGGGTCACCTCGGTGTGACCTAGGTGACGATAATGTCCCCCACTCTAAACTTGATTGCACAAAGGAAAACACAGCCATGTTTGGAATGACTGCAATAACACATACTTTATTTTCTGTCAGATTTACAACACTGATAACATCTGAGCCCATTGGGAAAATGCTGCATAGCGGCCCCGACGCGTGCTATGATATTGGAGAAGCAGAGCCAGGTAATACCTTTGACAACATACCCTGGAATAGGCCACTTGCACAGAAATGCAACGCAGCGAGCGTCTTAATTAGAAGAGGTTCCAAACTCTTGATGGGGTTTGCAGTAATTTTGGATTTGTGCCAGGGTTCAGTTGACACAGTGGTGCGTAGCAGTATCTGTTGCAACGGTATTGAGTGTATTGCGCTGTGTCCCACATCTGAGATGTGGTAGGTTCCAGATGGGGTCATTTACAGGTGGCATTTCACTTGCCATTGAAGTAGTATTGTTGTCATGCCCACCACCCATGATCTATGCCTGATTTCAGGTGGTGCTGACTTCAGGGAACCTTTTCATTCAGTTTGAGGGTCTCCCCATGCACCATGAAGCTGATAGCCAGCTTTTCCATGCATGCATTCTGTACAGATGGTTTGCCTTGAGCTCGGATTTTACACCCAAATAGTCTGTGTGTTTCTTCTGACCACATTTGTGACCAACCAATCTGTCTTTTAAGCAAGAAAAACGACATGTGTGAATTCTTGATGTGCTTCTTAAGGGTGTTTTATCCTCACATGAATAAGCATGCTAGTTTATTGATAGATTACATTTGGCAGTGTCCCTACTTTAGGTACTTAACTATTTTTAGTAAAACAGATGTATGATTTATTGTCAGAATTGGATTCTTATGATGATTTTGTTTGGTTTGTTTAACCAATTCTTATACAACATTTAAATTATTTTGTACCCCTGATGTTTGGGTAATATCTAAGCATTAAAGTTACACTACATTTTTATAAGTACTTTTGATTGGACAATACATTATTAATTTCTCAACTGCATTGCATTATAACTTCTTGATTTCTGGGTCACCGAGCACTGTTGTTTAGGTCAAATTTGGATCGCCCCCTTATTCGACCCTAAGTATGTCAAGTAGACTTTTGGTCCTGTTAATACTTATAGCAATAATAGCCCCCATCCCTTGTGGCCTTAATCAGCCAGTAATGGCTAGTGGCCAAAGTAATCGGTCTGAGACACTTTTCTATTTCAATGGCTGCCAGAGATGAAGGAGTGGTTTGACGGTAAGGCACACTCCATTGACAAAGAGGTGAGTGGGAGGGGAGAGGAAGGGTTTGAAGGGGCAGCGGACAGCAGCAGAAGGGGAAATGGGGCGATATGGTGTGGGATTCAGCCCATAGCCCAAGCAAGATGATTGGCTGCCACAGCCACGGTGCTAATTTCTCAATGGTGCACTGTGGGTGCATGTTGTGATGCAATCACCTCAGGGAAGACCAGGGACAGGAACCTGAGAAACCTGGGGCCAGCATCTTAGTGATGCAACACCTGAAAGTGCTATGTGGATCCTCAAATCTCCCCCAAGTCACCCCTCAGGTGCCCTTCCATGCATCTCGAAGTCACCCCTTCACGATATCTTCCTTAGTGTAGCCCAGCAGGAAAGGTAATTAATTTCTTTAAAGTGTGGGAATGATCCATATAGTATCTTTTTCAAAATGGAATAGGATTAGTGGAAAGAAACCCTGATAAAATATGTTTTAAGAAAGATTTGCACAAAAGACTGCATACGCTGGAGGCAGCCACCGTGCCCTGATCTCACTTTTCCCATCTCCTCACAGAATGGGATTCCTCGGTGAGCGCACCTTGTGTGTGAAAGTCCCAGAGAGGATCAGAATATGAAGTAAAACAAGCAAAGGCAGGAAAGCAGGCATGTATGATACATGTAGCCCAACCTTGGTTGTAGCCGGTTAAGGCAATCACTTGAGGCCCAGACAATTCACAGAGCTGACTGACCACCATGATGTCTGAGGTTGACTCTAAGATGTGCTTACACCAATTGAGCCTTCGGGTTGTGTGGGCTGTTGCAGTAGCAAGACCGACATCTTAAGAAAAACCAAACACCTGAGCAGACTTGGGATGCAAGCACATATATCTGGGGAGGAGGTAGAACCACTTAAACTACCACAATCACAGAATCCCAGGTTGAGGCGGAAAGAGGTCCACCATCACAATTCTTGAAATAACAATTACTGCCATAGCAACAATAGAAACAGAGGCACACATCCCTAGACTATGTGGAGGCTAGGACAGTGTTGAAGAGAGTTGGCATAGTGATAGGACCAGTAGAATCAGTGAGAGAGAACGGGATCTGGCCAGGAGAAATTTGTCAAACTGTGAGAGGGATTAGACTTGCAGGGGAAAAGAGCAACACGCCTGCTGGAGGACTTGATCCAGAAGCTTGCAAGAGCCAGAGGATACTAAAAAGGAAGGGATAAGAGAGCAGACCGCTCGGGCGCTGACTCAGATCCCAGAGGTAGCTGCAAAGCCAACATGGCTGAAGTGAAGCTGATAAATGTGGAAGTCTGAAGAGAGCCTGTAGGGGGCTCAATCCCAGGATAGCAGCCATTTTCTTGAGGGCAATAAGTATTGCAGCCCGGAAAAGGACCAACCTAGGAGGTGATAGTCCTACCCAAAGAGACCCATGCGGCAAGAGGGGAGTGTCACACCATCTAAATATGAGATCACTGAGTTCCACGGGGAAAGGTGGGCCGAAAGCTTGCAAGACCTTGCCAGTATGAGTGTGATGGATGGCTCGAGAGTTAAAAGAGATTGAGGTATCTTCTGAATCACCCCACAAGAACAAGTATAGAGGTAGGTTAGGGCTTTCTAAAGCACCCTGAAACTGTGAGAGCATTGAAGGATGCATTCACAGATGACGAGGACCAGAAACTGTGTGTGGATTAGACTAGGATTGGGCATTTGACAAAGGACAATCAGTCCTTTTAGCATACGACCCCTTTCACTTCGAATTATTCCTCCAAGAAACTCCATTGCTTGTGTTGGTACCCGAGGTCTAAAGTTATTCCGCCAACCCATGCATGCAGCAAACAAATACATTTGTTGAATTATTCTTGTATGTCTCATGCAATATTTTAATCGCCTTGTGTATTACGCTTCCTGCTACCCACCCAGTCATGGCCTCCTTTTGAATTACTCACAAATATGGAATACAGTACATGTGAAACAAAACACCCACTATATGGTGTAAATAGTAAAATAATCAAAAATACAAAAAGAACCAAGACAATGAGAAAATCAAAGTACAATAAAAAATACAAAAAACGCAACACAACTATAGGAACTATCGCTGCAAACATCAGTTTGAAATGTCTAGGAAACAACATACATCTTAAGAGCCAGAGTCATAGATAGTGGGGTGAGGGGCTATAGCCCCGGGTCTTTTGGTTGTAGACCCAGATAGAAGCTCAGGGCTTACAACCAAATGGCTAGCTAGCCCCAAGTGCTGACAGTCGCAACATTAGTATAGCCCCCGCTCTTTTCCAGACCTAGCAAACCTGTTTAGAGCTATGAGAAAATAAACCTACTGTTGTGATCCAAATAAGGGTCTGAAAATTAAAAAGAGCACTTCGACGTGTGCTTGTTTTCTGCACTGTGGCAATGGCATTCAAGTAGAGGTGGGTAAAATGTGGCGAACAATAGTTTAATTTGTTTTTAGGATGGAAATAATGCAATGGTCTGCTTGAGAGGGAACTCACATTATGTGAGATGAATGGTACACAGAGCAAGAGAAGAAAGGTTCAATCGTTCTGAGGGAGAAATGCTAACAAGAAAGATGATTTACAAACAGAGAAAAAAAGAATGCAAATGTACTCCAGAGAACCTCCTTGCCAAGCTGCAATAAGGGATAGATCAGAGGCCGCAACAGCAGTAGCCTGAGGGTGTACCAGCTGACAAACAGAACAGTAGAAGCTAGGGATTGATCGTCATTGTGAAAATGGACGTGCATTGTTCTGCAGCAGTGAGGCAGGGCCTCAGGCAGTGGATGTCTTCGCCTCATCTCCACTTTCCCTGCTCCCCCTACTACTCATCCCTGCGTCTCTGCTCTCTCTACCCCAGAACTCTACTTGTATCCCCCTGGAAGGGGCACCCATGAACAGCACTTTGTTGCTTTCTAGCTCTGTTTGAACTCTATAAATTCTGTGCATACATGCATATATACATACAAACAAACAAAATCTACCCCACATCCGCAGAACATGTTCTATCTAAAGAAAAGGTACACAGCACTTTATATTTCGGGGACACAGACTATGGAAGGTGCTCTCTTACGACATCCACTTCCAGGGACCTATCTGGCTCTCTGGGAGAAACTGAGACCACACCTTCTCTATCCACACTTCTGACACCTTTTGAATCGGCAAGCTCTAAGAGACGCCGCCTGGATTTGAGAATTGAGCTTTACGAGTGTCCCCACTCACAAGCTGTCAGCAGCACATATTCCCATTTCTGTATAGGGATTGCTTCAAAAAGATGTGGAGATGATACTGTCTTCATTGACTGTCTTCAACCATTTACGAACTAGTAGATGCCTTCATTCTATAAGGGCTACACTACACATCTCGTTTATTGAGGAGACTCTTCTGTTTGTGCAGCTTTTCTCCTTGTGATGAACAGCCAGCTATTCTTGACTAATGGATATATTTCCATAGATTTCCTTGGGAAAAACGTATGCAAATTGCCCCTGAAGAAGTGAATTCTTTCACGAAACGTGTTGGGCTTCTAATAAATTATTGGATTTGTTGTAAAAATACTAAACTGTGTCAATGTGTATTGATATGTATTACTAAGTAAATTACCTAACTTTTGCACATGTTAATTCTAAACATAAGACCACCACTAAACAATTTATTAAAAATAAGAAAAATCAGGACTCCTTAGAGAGCCACCTATAGAGTGCAGAGGACGGGAGTTCCCACATTTGGGAACTTGATCTATTGTGTATTGCTTCAAAAAGGGCCATATAGATATTGATAGATAACTGTATGTACTGCAACTGATAGATAGCTAACGAAAGATGACGTGATAACAATTTGTAAGGGGATGGATATTTTGTAGTGTCTGGACCCAGGAAATGTAGGCATGACGCATGGAATACAGAGGAGCCAGCAGGTACAAAAGGTAAGTTTGTTGTATTGTTATTTCAGGTTACAAGTTAGAAGTGAAAGGAGGGCTAACGTAGAGTCAACCTTCCCAGTTATGTCTCTAATCCTGAATCCCCAACGGTCCTCAGAGGAACCCTGACAGAACCCAGGGTTCCATCACCAACTATGATTACATGACTTGCAATGCATACAGTAATGCAAGCCACACACTACACATCCCCCTTCCTTATCAAACCATAGGAAGGGGTCACCACACACACACCAAACCCGTCAAGATCCCGGCCCGGGAGGATAGCTCAGCTGCAACGTGATCGCCTTGGAAACAAGATGACGCGAAGCAACCCAGGTTCGATCCCTGGGTCCGCTCTTAGAAACCTATGGGTATTTAAGCGCGTTATAAATACGCAACTAAGACAAACAACTAGGCAACTAAAACAAACAATTCCTGTTACAGCGCCTCAATGCTTGTGGGCTGTGTGAGCGCTTTAAAAATGCTAAATAAAATAAATAAATGAACAACACACAAAATGTCAGTAGAAAAATCACATTTGCATCCATCCACAGACAAACCAAAACACCAATCATACAACCAACCTGAACATTCGCTTTAGATCCTGTCACCAACCTAATCAAAACCGAACAGCCAGACGCGCACACCACTGCACTACTTCCCCAAAGAGCACACCAAAAGGATGAGAAAGGATAGAAAACCGACAGAGAAAACATAGAACACATAGAAACAGAGCACCAGAAACATACACAGGCACAGGTTAATTACTCCTGTGGAGCGTGTAAATGGGATGGAATATTTTGCATGCATGCACACATTTGTTTACGTGCACATAAACAGCACTCTCAAGTATTTTTTAATTCCGGCCAATGGCGTTTATAAATATAATTTCTCACCATACTAATTGCCTACACTGCAGGCTTAAAAACTCCTTACTACACAATGTAATGGTAAAATAATATTAACAAATGACGTAGCAGTACACAATATTCATAATAATACACCCATTAATAATAATCCACTCCTAGACAGATTAATTTGTGTATACACACAGACAACTACATCAAATATATCACAGGATAAATATCCCCATTAACATTTAACTGGGCCCATAGAAATACACAAGTGTGGTGATAACGGTAGATTATTAGCACTTAGCCACAAGTGGTGGTGCTCAGGCACCACTCGCAGGAAAGGCATGTTATTGCTCAATTGATCATACTTTAATACTGATGAAAAATACTCCCAACACATTATTTCAGCACCTCACACCAACACTGTGCCCCACTTCACTTTCATTTGGCACTGGCATATATACTAAAACCACTATGTAAGATAACACCATACAAGCAAGTCGTGCTTCATTTCAGTATATATATATATTTTTTTTTTAAAGTCCCATCTGTTAAATGAAAACATTACATATCAAGTACGTGACAGTATACATTTCACCTGTTAAAAGAAAACATTGCATATCAAATGCGTAACAGTATACCTTTCATCTATAACCTTTCGATCAAGAAGGATCACACAGAACTGTCAACCTGTAAAGAAACGTATTAAAGTGTATAAATAACAGCATTTTCCATGTAAAATCTCAAAATGCAAGTATTATAAAGCTCGCAGGAGTGCTAATTTAAACCAACGTTGGATTGAACAACACTAAACCCTCTTTGAAATACATGAAACATACTGCAGTCTACAGGTGCTTTAAAAACAAGCTGGGGCTTCACATGGAACTGCAAACCAAAAAGTGCAAGCAGAAATGCAAACAGGCCACCAAGCCCTACTTCTCCTCATCTCCACTTTCCCTGCTCCCACTACTCATCCCCGCGTCTCTGCTCTCTCTACCCCAGCACAGTACTTGTGACCCCCTGAGTGTGCGCCCATGTACAGCACTTTGTTGCTATCTAGCTCAATAACTGATGTGCATACATGCATGTACACATACAAACAAACAAAATCTAACCCACATCTGCAGAACATGTTCTATCGAAGGAAAAGGTACATAGCACTTCATATTTCGGGGACACAGACTATGGAAGGTGCTCTCTTCCGACATCCACTTCCAGGGACCTATCTGACTCTCTGGGAGAAACTGAGACCACACCTTCTCTATCCACACTGCTGACACCTTTTTGAGGCGGCAAGCTCTAAGAGACGCCGCCTAGATTTGAGCATTGAGCTTTACAAGTGTCGCTGTCAGCAGTACATATTCACATTTCTGTATAGGGATTGCTTTCAAAAGAGCCATATAGATATTGATAGCTAAATGTATGTATTTCCACTGATAGATCGCTAATGAAAGATGACTTGATAACAAGCTGTAAGGGGATGGATATTGTTGCTTACGCATTGATACAAATATCCTAATTGTATGACTTTACCCATGTGGTCTTAAGGGAGAGTTATTTTACCCAGTCATTGTGCTATCCATGTCCATCAGTGCCTGGGACAACCACTGTCTGTATTCTCACTGAGGCCCAGCTCAATGAATTTCGATCTGGGTGGGCCAGGTTTGTAATTCGTGGGGCGAACTTCCCTTGGATGTGGGTGAAGGAAACAAAGTGCTGCCATTCAGCCAGATTTCTCAGATCTGTGATCCAGAAGAAAATGTCTTCACGGATCTGGAAAAATCAATTGGCTTAGTCCAATAGACTGCTTTAAAAGGTTCAGGGGCCTGGATTTAAACCCAGGTGGCTAGTACGAGGGTTGACACATTTATCTGCAAGATATCCTGAATGTATGGTAAAGATGCTTGTTAAGATTGCACTCTGTGGCAGATTAAATGACTGACAGATGGCCTTGGGTAGGCGGACCATGGCTGTGGAGCTTATGGCTGTAGAATATGTTTCAAAAGTTGTCTCTAAGTTGTCTTAAGCTTTTTCTACTATTGGAGTTCAGTCTGTGGTCATATGACTTTGGCTGGAAACAGCCTGGTCATCTTTGCTGGCATAAAGTGATTTGCCCATGATCACTGTTTGTTCATGTGGAAATTCTGATCTATCTTCCATCCACTCATCCCTTCAAAAGTCTTCTGCTCTCTCCTTCCATCTGCTCCTTTGTTTCCTTCCATAAGTATCTTCACTACTTTAACTTTCCATTTGCTACTCACTTCCGCTTCCCACTGCTCCCCATCTCCATTAGAAAACTATTGCCAAAGCATGAAAAATACAAACAGTATGCTTCAGAGCCCTGAAAAAGAGCCTGAGAGATTAATCCTAATTAATCATGCCCTAAGAACAAAGGTCGGGTCCCTTTTTTCAACATAAAACCATAATTTAGCTATAAACAAACATGCAGAGTAAAAAAGAAGCAGGAAAAAAAGTATGGCAATAAGAATTGACCTATCTTCCTTTACCATCTGCTCTCCCCTTTCTATTTTATTGAGTCCTCCTTCACCTTTCACCTCCTTCGTCGACACCCCCTGACCACCATTCTCATTTACCACCACTCCCACCTACCCACCCTGCTGCAACCATGCCTTCATGGCCTGGCAGGGGAGAATCAAGGATGATGCCTCCTCCTCCTCTGCCAGGGTTGAACAACGATGCCCGCAGTCCTTATTCCATCCCAGATAGTGTTAGCTCAACAATACCTCTGGCTACTCCGGCTACACAGAGGAGGTGGTTGTGGTCCTGCCATCGTGTCGTAAAAGACGTACCCCCCTCATGCCCTCTAGAATACTGTAGCAAGGAATAAGACAATTTGTTTCTTACAAAATTACATTTTGAAGCACAAAATATATGTTGTGTTGTTGCAATTTTTCAGCACATTAAGGGTTTAAGGGGGTGTGCTAGCATGCAGGAGAGAAAATCAAGTTGAGGGGAGGAGGATCAGGCAGACAGTGCAGGTTGAGGGGTTTCCAGCATCCTGGTATCACTCCCAGTGGAGCGTGGCAGATAGGAGGGACCGCTGCTCCTCTGCAACCCTCCTATACATCATTGACTGGTACATAATGTTTATATACTGTTTATATTATTCAATTACCCATGATGACTTCTTGTTTTGCATTCTTACTTGATTCGCTATTGATTGTCACACTTTCATTTAATAAATGTGGCCTTATGTTTTCCAATGAAAATGTGTGTGTGTGTGTGTGTGTGTCTCTTTGGCAGGCTCTGACCCCTGTGCTGACCATTTATTAGGCCATGAGTGATACATTTTTGAAATAGCTCATACTGTAAATTGAAACACTTCTCTGGACACCTAATTTTGGCAAGTAAGGCACAGTGAGATTAAAGGGCCGATTCATGGAACAAATGTGCACCAAAATAAGTGTTGCAAGCTGGCGCAGGCGTGAAAAAGCAAGCGCACGTGCACGCATGCGATTCATGGGAGGCCCTGCGCGTATTTTCCCCGGGATGTGAGCCAAATCCGCGCGTGGCGCCACGGGCGCACACGTCACTGCAACAACCCGAACGCTGTACGTGACGCGCACAGCGAAAGCACACATCGGGTAGCGCACACAGCAACACGTAGGCAGAACACGCGGAATGGGGAACAACGCGTGAAAAAGAAGGCCCAACTGGGGAAGGACTGCTGGGAAATACACAGAACGCCCACACGCACGCGAACAACACGTATTCATGGAATCAAATAAGGGAAACCTGTGCATGCCAAAAGACCCGCACAGGTCAGAAACGCGTCCGCCACACGAAAGCAGGTGGAAGCGTCCCTGCATAGTATAAAAGTGTGCGCAAACAACAAACACGTATATACAGCTCCAATGAATGTCCCATTTGTCGCAGCACTGATCGTGGGACACCGCAGGAGGAGGAGAATAGCCAGGGCCCGCATTTGTTTGCCTAGGACCTGCCTTTTTGGGATGCCTGATGACGAGGTCTATGTCAGGAAAAGTTTTCCACCTCGTATCATCCTAGACCTGGTCAGGGAGTGGGAGGATGACCTCATATCACCCACCTTGTGCTCCCAAGCACTGATCCCCTTGGAAAAGATGCTCAATGTCCTGCATTTTTTGCCCACTTGGTCATTTCAGCGGACAACTGCCATAGTTGGGGGCATCTCACAGGCCACGCAGTCACGCTGCCTACACCAGGTGTTGGCAATCATGACTGCACGCCCCTCAGTCCGCAGGCACATACAAATGTCCAGAACACCCACAGAAAAGCAGGCCTGGTCCAGGACTCTTACAGGGTGGCACAATTCCCCAAAGTGCTTGGTGCCATAGATTGCACCCATGTGGCCCTACTTCCACCTAGGGCCACTGAGCACATCTATCGAAACTGCAAGCACTGACATTCCATCAATGTACAGGTTGTATGCGATGCCCATGGAATCATCACCTCTGTCTATGCAAACTATCCTGGGTCTACCCATGACAATTTCATATACAGAATGTCCGTCCTGAGCCGGTCCCTGGAAGCTGGGCAGCATGGCGACACATGGCTCCTAGGTGAGTACAAATGCCTGTGCACATGCATGCATGTCACACACAGACAAATACACAAACCCAACTAATCACAACCATTATGACCTCCCCAGAGGACAGTGCCTACGCTCTGTGCACCACATGATGACGCCAATACAGATCCCCACCACTCCACCCCAAGTAAGATACAACGCTGCCCATATTGCAACCAGGGGCATAGTGGAGCGCACATTCGGAGTGCTCAAGTCACACTTTCGCTCCCTTGCACACTCTGGCGGCCAGCTACTATATGCACCCCCAGTAGTGTGCAGGATCATTGTGGCAGCATGTGTCCTGTGCAATGTTGCAACACGTCTGGGCGTACCGGTGGACATGATAGTTCCCCCACATCCCCAACCACAGGCACAGGCGCTGCTCATGCGAGGGGAAAAGGGCATGTGGCGAGGCAGCCCGGACCCAGCTTGTGGCCACATTGTTCACCTAAACTCCCACCCCTGCGGAGTGCACACAGGCCTGGCACATACCAGGTGACAATTGATGGTGACAAAGAGACAGTTAACTGTCACAACCTTAACAGCCTGAGAATGTTGCCATGGAAGTGCCACATTGTGTGCATCCCTAGCTACTTAAACATAACCAATCCTGTGTGACCAAAAGGAACACATGCAAGGTGTAAATCGCACCCACCACAATCAGTGGTATGTCACCCAAACCCTCCCAACCCACATCACCCTTGTTGGCCACACCATGACATGGCATGCAACAGCAAAAGAGGAAACCAAAAGCACAACACATGACCAATTACATACAAAGTGACACGTGATAAATGGAAATAGGCTTGAGACAATCACACCTGACATGGAATCAGATGAAATAACTGACCAACAACCTCCCACACATACAAAGTCACACACAAATGCATGCCACCAGTGGTACCATCAACAAAAGACAGAATGCCAGTTGGCATGCACATTGGCCAATCCAAATCCGCAAATCCCTAACCCGTGTGCTGTGTGTGTCTCCTGCAACACACCGTTCAGCACACAGCACAGTGAGCAGCCATTGTGTTGGGGATACACCTTGAGCATCATATAGAAAGGACAAGCAACAAAAACAACCTACTGATGCATGTACACGATCCCCACGTGGTAAGTGATCATGTGCTGCAGGGACACAGCATGCTATTGAAGGCAATCTGTGTGCACGTGTGGGCATGGAAGGGTGGTTGAATGTGTGGTGGAGCATTGTGTAAGTGTGTGTGTCAGTAGGGACATGCACTCAATACATGCATGTGAAATCAAGTCACCCTTAGTGTCCTGTACACATCACATGCGAACATTGGCCATTTGTACACCCCAGTATGTCAAACCACAACAATCCCCTGAGACCTGAAATGTAAACACAACACAGGAATAGCAATTGACCAGCAGAACACATCATGTACATAGTACCCCACAATGACAATGTCAGAGAGTGCCCAAACACTGTAGCCCAAGCGTACTGTCCGACAACAAAAGGCCCTCCCTCATTTACTCATCACCATGACCTTCAGAAGAACTGTGTCTGGGGTCCGTTGGCTTCTTCCTTGTAGTCTACCTGGCTTCATGATCCCCATACCTCTTGGTTTCCTTGTTCTACCTTTCGTGTAAATAGGGTCCAAGAGGATGGGTAGCAATTTCAGTACACAATAATCAATGAGTATGCAACAACTGATGGGTAGTGTCACAGCTCCAGTCTCCAGGCGCAGGAGTGGCACCAACCAACCACCCCCTCCGCAGTCTGGGCGCCTGCAAGGTTAAACTTGCACAGGCCTCCGAGACCCCGGCGGGGAGAGAGGGTTAGGGATCCATTGGTTGGATAGGAATCAGTATTTAGGATAACTGGAAAGAGGCTCAAGAGAGGGGAGGTGGATGGGCAAGGGAAAGTAGTGAAAATACAAAATACAACTATTGACAATTACACATACTCAATAAGAGACACCATGTACTTCATGCACATTGTACAATATGGCTCAAAGGCAAGCAAAAGAGAAACTTATCTCTGGGGTGAGTGCTGGCCTCCTGTCTGCACACTCTCAGGTCCGGTAACAGGAGCATTTAAATGCTGCAAAGAGAGCGTGAGTTACTATTCTGTGTGTGTTTTTCCCACACATACATAACACCATTCATGTCTCGAACTTAGTGACTTCACCCCAAACAAACACCCTTGTCTGCTGCTTTGCTCGTATAGTTTTGCTTGCCCCTGTGAAGGTTAATACACTGTTAATGTGGTAAGGTAGCCACACATGCGTTAAACGGAAGACCATGTGTTAAGAATCACACATGATAGAATGTGCCTTGGATGTGCTGCTAGACGCATTTGTGGAGGTGCGACTTCAGTGCAAGTAGCGGTCTGCCACCCGCGGCTTTCTATAGGCAGCGCACGTGGCTAATTGCATATGCTAATGATATGCACTGCACTTGAGTTTGTCCGTCCCTGGGTGCCCCCCATTGTGCTGTATCATTTTGTGGCTAGAAACGCTACTGCGCTAATAACTTAGCTTCTATGGATCAGGGGGGACTCGAGGATATAGCCGACGCCCCCTGCGTGTGCTCCTGAAAACTGTGAAAGCTTCCTGGCATTTGCTCCTCAGCGCGGCTTAGCTGTACTGTGCGCATCTCCCCCAAAGCCTGGCTAAGTTCACCAGCACTGGCGCTACTTAGCATGCATGTGCAAGGGGCCTGGAGGAAGGTCGGCTGAGGCATAGCCCCTTGTGTTGCTCACCTTGCTTGGAGCTCCTGGAAACACGTCTGCTTCTGTCGGACGTCTGAGCACAAGCCCCGTGCTTCTGCTTGCACATGCATGCACACGTGTGCACCAGCCAACGTGGCTAGGTTTTTGTAGTTCTTGGCCCAGTGTCTGCTGGGAAAGGTAGTCTGGCGGCTCATTTTCCTGCAGAAAGGGCATAAAAGCGTTTAATAAAGCTCCTGTGTGTGTGTCTTCATGCTGGTTGTCACTGGGCCATGTCTGAGACCTACATCCGATTTCCCCCCACACAACCCCAGGTTCTGTATCCTGACAGGTAGAGCTGGAACTTGAGTTGAAAATAACCAAGGAGGCCTGCACAACAGGATGGTTGAGCTGATAGCGTGAACAAAGAAAGGCAGAGACAGCAGAATTCTTAGTTTTTTTGTTTTGTTTTTTATTGGTTTATTCAAACCTTTAAAAAAAAAAGGAGATACATCAAAATAACATTTTTGTTTCCATCCCTCCCACCCTCCTTCCCTCCCTCCAACCTTCCCTCCTCATCATCTTAACAGGACTACAGTCGTAGCCACCATGTCATATATAAATGGTAGGTCCAGTGACGGCTGCATTAGGCTTCTCATCTCTATTTACATCCAAGTTTACTTTTTGTACATCCAGCCGGCCTTTTAGCACGTGAAGGAAGTTTATTAGTGCAAATAGGACTGCTCTATTATGCCCCTCGAAGAGTGCTTTCCACCAATCTTCAGCAGACATAAACTGGTGCTCGTTAATCATTGCCCCACAGTAAATTTCTCTTTGCTGTTGAAATGCTTGACAAAACATTATCAGATGTTTTAAAGTCTCCTTATTCTTGCTGCAAAATCTGCACGTAAGATCAGTGTCGGCGTGCTTCGCCCAGCTGCCCAGTTGCTCTTTCGTTTCTAGCATGTTTAGTCTGAAGCGCATGTACAGGGATCTTGCGTGTTGGTCCGGTAGGAGAGTTAGATAAGTATGTCTCTGTCCATACGCTTTGGCTTCTCCTGGGACCTCCTGCATTAATTTTGATCTTGCTCTTAGATCGCAGGTGTTAATCCAGTCTGCTCTCCAGATTTTGGTCTTTGCCAGCTCAGGATTCTCTATTAGCGTTAGGAGGGGGATGACATACTCTTTTATGACTGCTTGGCAGAGGAGATTCCATTTGAGGATGGTATATACTTTGGCACTGTCGGGATTGTGTAGTATTTGGAATTGGGCCGCAGGATCTTTTGTCATCGTTTTTCTGAACAGGCTCAATAAGTTCCAGGTAACTCTTGCCTGGATTGAGATAACGCCCAGTTCATATCGTAGGCAGACCGTCGAGGTACCCTTAGAGAGCTGTAGAACTCGCGTCCAGAATACATTTTCAAGTGAGTTCCACAAGTCACTTGTGCATCCAAAAGCGTTTTCTCCACCGTAGCTTAGCGCTGGAACAACTTTTTGTTGGAAAAACTCAATAGTTGGTTTTAGTGAGAATTTCCCGAATTTTTTGTTGATCAATAGCGCTTGCCATGCCATCTGTCGGCACTTGCTTTTCACAACTTCAACCCATGGCGCGTCATTTCTGCTGGCACTGATCCTCATACCTAGGTATGTGGAGTTTTTTACGGTCTGCAGTTGCTCATTAGCAAGACACCAACTGAACTTCTTTCTTTGTGTGCTGGAGCCTTGTAATTTCTGAAGGATTAAGATTTCACATTTTTGTTTGTTGATGTGGAGTCCATTAGCTGTGGTATAGGTGTCAAGACAGTTCAATTTACGCTGAAGGCCTATAGGAGTCAGATCTAACAGAATAAGGTCATCAGCGTAAACCAGATAATCAATGGGCGATCCGTGTACTTTCGGAGGAAACATAGCAGCACCGATGAATGCTTCACATACATCAGATATGAAGAAGTTGAAAATAATGGCTGTCAAAGGACAGCCTTGTTGCACTCCCTTATGTGTACTGATAGGAGCGGATAGCGTGCCTTTAGTATCCAAACGGATCTTGATGGAAGTGTCCGTGTGTAGTTCACAAATTGCATCCACTATACTGGGGGGGCAGTTCCATTTGGTAAGTTTTTCCCACAACAACTCCCTGTTTATGCTGTCAAAAGCGTAAGACAGGTCTATCAGGGCCAAGTAGATCTTAGCGTTGGATCTAATTGCTTCCATCTTTAGAAGGTTCAGCACCAACAAGTTTAGACCACATCCAACCCCTTTTACGAACCCAGCTTGTCTAGGGTCTACATGATTAGATTCTTTAGCCCATTTTAGCAGTTTCTGTTGCAAGAGGGTACCGTAGATCTTCCCCAAAACGTCGAGGAGCGCTATGGGCCTGTAGTTTTTTGGGTTGGAGCGGTCCCCTTTTTTAAAAAATGGGACCACCACTGCGCTTTTCCAAGACTTTGGGGTTGATCGACTCTTGATGACTCGGTCAAATAAAGTTACGCAAAAATCTGTCAAGAGTTCTGGGTTTTTCTTAAGCGTGTAGTTTGTTAAGCCGTCGGGGCCAGGAGCTCGAGAGTCACGCACATTTTTGATTGCGTGTAGTATGTCATTTCTCTTGAACGGCAAGTCCCACTCTTTTAGTGGCATAGGTTCCCAGGCAGCTGATGATTCGTCTCTACAGAATAGATTTGTATAGAACTTGTCCCAATCTGCTTCTGTAACTGCAATGGCCTGTAGTGCCTGTTGCAGAGCCATAGTGTTGTTTATCAGTTTCCAGTAGGCCGCTGAATTTTTACCGGCCATTTTTTGCAGCATGTCTTCTGAGTCATTTTGCAGCATGGTCGCTGCGTGTGATTTAAGCCAGTTCCGATATTTGGATTTGATCGCTCTTTTGCTCTCTCTTAGCGTGGCGGTATATGGACCTTTGAGATTCCTTAGTTCCTGTCGCATAGCTCTTTTCCGTTGAAGGATGGTCACGTCGAATTTGTGTTTTGGACGGAACTCGACATGTTTTAGATTGCGTTTACGTTCCTCAAAGTTGGACAATAGAAGTTGGTATTCCAGAGATTTTGAAGTATGTTGGAAAACGCTTGAGATGGCAGATACTTCTGTGTCCAAAAGGTTTAATCGAATCCTGCTGGTCCCCGTGCACACCGCAAACGGCCGGCAATTATGAACACACAAGATGAGGTGGTCAATTGACAGTTGTACCATATCGTGGTCACTGTGCTTCATTTTGATGACTTTGAGTTTCGTCGTCCGCTTGTTTTCGGTTACAAATATGTAGTCAATGACTGATTTTAGGTCATCTCTTCTCCACGTAGGGCAGGCCGGAATGTCACCTACTGTTTGGCCATTAAGCATTGACAAACCTCGGAGCTCCATTTCTAGACACCATTGGGACGGAGCTTGTTCACGTTTGCTCTCGCACCTGTTGTTTTCGCCATTTAAATCTGAATCAGGAATACAGACAATGTTCAGGTCTCCATATATGATTAGGTCCAATGACTGCTCCTTTGTAAGTAGATCGTCAATCAGAGCTGTTACTTGGTCGATAAAGATAAGCTTGTTGTCGGACCTATGATTCCAGTATAGGTTGATAATATACAAGCGTGTTTCCTTATTGGTATCTTTCTGATGGACACCAATGGTGGCGACCTGAATTAATGGAGATGCGTTACAAGAATTCATGATCCAAAGGCCAGATTCTTTCCTTACAGCCACGAGAAGGCCAGCCATCGGCCTGCCCTTTATCTGCTTTATCGCTGGGTTGACAGCTACTTCGAAGCCTTCCAACATGGGACTTTGTGAGAGCCAGGTTTCTTGTAAACACAGAATGTCTAGTTCTGAGGCCCATGTTGTTTCAAACAAATGCGTGAAGCCTGTAGTGTTCCAGAAACCCATAGTGCAGATGTTGTTGCCTCCCCGTTCCTGGCGTTACTTCCTCGGGTCCGTGTTTAAGGTTGTGGCCAGCCAAGACCAGTCATCGACTTTGTCGGTTGTAGTGACAGGGATCTTCGCGGCATCACTTGTGATAGATGGACTCACCATTCCATTAACTGTTATTCTTATCAGGTCACCCATATGGGATGATTCCACAGTTTCGCAGTTTCGAGGAGAACTAGACACGCAACCCTCCTTTTGTTCTGTGACTAGTCTGCTCTCGGATTCCTGTGATTGACTTCGACTCACTACAAGAGTTGTTCTGCTGCAGGTCCTTTCTTTAGGAGATTCCGGCCGAGCCCCTCCTTCAGCTTTAGCTATGTCAAACCCCAGAGACATCAGCACTGGTCCAGCATCCAGCATACAGCAGCGCATCTGCTATGAGCTTGGACTGTAGGTGTAGAATCACAGCATCGTTTTTCTTTTCAGGTCTTCAGAGTTTATCGCTCTTAGGCTGGGAATCAGATGACACAGCCAAAGGACATTGTGACGGTTTAGAATTAGATCATCAGAGGATTCCATTCGTTCTAATGTCAGGCGGTGGGGCGCTTGTAGCGTCGATAGTTGTGGTTTCCTCCCTTTTACATTTGTTTTTTGGGGGTGTTTATTTGTGCAGTTCTGCCAGTCTGTTTGATTTTTAGGATAGTTGACTGCAGTGATAGGCGGCTTTTTCTCTATTTTTCTCTCTATGGGTACACCGTTGGTTACGGACTGTATCACGCGCTTTGCAACTTGCATCATGGTGTTTGCTGATGAGGGTTCAGTCACAGCTTGCGGGCCTAGTAAAGGACCCTTTGTACAGAGCTTGGCAGCGAGCATCAGTCGTTTAGCATCCAAGGTCAAAAAAAGAGGCGCCTGCTGCCCTTCCTCTATATGGGGCAAGGGCAATGGTTGAATCAGTTGACAGATTCTGGATGCTCCCTTGAGCAGGCTCACGTTAATACCCTCCTCTTGAAGTGACTTCGAAGGTGTGGCAGATATGCTCTTAACGGCGCCCTGTGCTGAACTGTTGAGTACGTCTAAAGTGTTCTGGGAGGACGCAGCAGGGCATGACTTGGGTACACCCTGCGAGGAGGCTGCTGGCGTGTCCCCAGCGGTGATTTCTTCATCATCATACACAGATACGTTCATCAGGTCGTCGGATCCATCACTGATACAAATGTGTGTTTCCTCGGGTTCCGTTGAGACAGGTTTATACGTGCTTGCAGCCTGCTTTTTTTCAATGGAATTGTCTTTGGTGATGGAGCCGTTGACAGTTACATTGACTGTTTTGATGTTACATAAGAATTTTTGGGAGTCGATTCCTCGTCTCGCTTTCCTTTACGGTTGATTTTTGGATTTTTTTGGGTAATCCACCTCTGGTTTGAGGCTTGGCTGTGGAGGCCTTTTGCGAGACCACATGATCCTTGAAGATGTCATAAACAGCAGGCGGAAGATTTACTCTCACAGTTGATGTCGACTGATGGCAAGATGGTTGTTAATTGATAATGGACTTCGAGGTTGAAGCCAATTGAGGATTTTGCAGTGCCAAGTTCGTATCAGCCTGCCTCTCCTTTAGTACAGCAGCAAACAAGCTACTAGGCTGGGTTCGGTCCACTGTAAGGACATTTCCGTACGGTTGTATGCAGGGCCTTCCATCCTTCTCGGTGGGCTTGCAGCAAGGTGAGATCTGCAGACTTTGGAATGACTGGATGGGACACGTTAGTCTCTGGGATTACCGTGCTGCACAGCATAGATTCATCTTGCGCATGGACGGATCCGATTGGTTTAGGAACAGCTGTGGTGCTGATTTGACTACGGTCGCTCTCGAGTTGATTGATCGCAGCCACCATCCTGGGGCTCCTCGAAGGCACTGGCATGTCAAGCAGTGGCATTGAATGGAGTGCAGCACTGGGGATGACCTCCACTAGGCAAGCATGTTCTTTTCTTTGCTGTTGAAAAATGCCCAAAGCTTCTTTGGCTACTTCAGCTAAAAGTTTTTTGTCCAGATTTCCATTATTAGCATGTTCAGACAGGGTTTTGAGAGCCCAGTCTGTTTTTTTGTGTAACTCAAGTAGCACTTCCTTGCAATGGAAGTTTTTGTTTTCCATGATCTGCAGTTTGTTATTCATGGCAATGACCACCGATGAGAGCTCTTTTATGTTATCATTGAGGTTCTCATACATTTTGATAAATGGTGCAGTGGAAATGGCCATGGAAGAAATTATAGTTGCTTGTAGGTCTTTGGCATACTGAACTGTTCCTGGTGCTTCCAAGTTTTTACATTCAGGTCGTAGACCTCTTCTGCCACGGTAAACTGGTCGTCGGATCTTTGGATAAGGACGTTCCATTATGGACGAGTCCGTTGAAGCTTGATCAGATGAGGAGCCACTTGTGCAAGAGATAGCTTCAGTAGCTTGCCTTAGTGACATAAGCACAGCTGGTGAGCCCAGGGAGTTACTGGGACAAATGTTTCCCATTTTGGGTTTTTTGTTCTGGGAACAGCACAGACTAGGTGATATACTCGCATCAAACCTCCTGCGTTTGGGTAGGGAACTTGCCCTCAATGTTTGCACCAGGGGCTGTGTTATAAGGGGACAGAACCCAGGACCAGAAGTGGCTTTTACGTGAGCCTGCACGATCGACCCTCCATTTGGTGTGCTTTTAGCAGCTCTTTCTCTGTTGAGGCGAGTGAGGTCGAGTAACAGTTTGTTGGCCACTTCCAGTGAGTTTCTTCTCTCATGCCCTGGTGTCAACTTGTGAGTGGAGGAATTTGAGGCCAGATGGGGCTGAGCACTGCCTAGAGCGCCGTCCTGACGTGAATCAGCCCACCTCCCCTCGCAATGTCGTGGAGCGGAACACCCGGCCACATTGTTACCACTCGTGTTATCGCTAGTAAAAACTGCTTTGCTTCGTCCTCATAAATTAATACCTCCTTACAAGTGTGTACTGCTGTGGATTCAGAAGTACTTGAGATGTCAAGGGTACTATAGAACCTAGTTCGTGGTGACTCCAGGTTTGCATTTGTGTTTACATTTAAGGTTGCATTTGTATTTACATTTAGCTTTGTAAACCCATCAAAGCGTGATTGTGGGCCGATTGAGTCAGACACGGCGCTGACAGCAAGCTCCTCACTTGTATCACAGGGAACACTGAGAGCACTGGGCAGCCGCGCGTCGGCACCCGCCGAGATGATCAGGCTCCGCCCCTCATCCCGCCCAACAGGGCCGTCACCCAGCAAGGAGCTTGCTCCTGTTCCAAGCAGCTCCAGGCGGCCGGCGACGGTAATGTCCCCTGACACATCGGGTCGGGTCCCACCACCAAAACCCACCTCGTCGACACCATCCACACACGCCGAGAGTTCACAGGATCCGCCTGTCTCTGCAGCGCTCAAAGGAACAGTGAGCGCGGACGAAGCCGCTCAGGTAACAGTGTTTGTGTGCCGCTCCATACAGTTACAATTACTGTGATTTCCATAGTGTTCATGCGAGATAGCACTTACTTGTAAAGTGGTTGCTTTCATTATGGATGAGGATGATGGTGAGACTGATTCCACAGTAGTGCAGTCGTTTGGGCATGAGACGTGAGGCGGCGAGGTGTGCAACACCATTACACATATAACAGGTCCCCGGTTCTTGTCGTCAGATGTTGGCTCCAATGGTGACACCATCCTGCGTTGGGCGCGGGTTTCACGCATAATAGCGCTGCACTGCGGTGGTCCGCGAGGACGCAGGAGTCAAGCTGGAGCCAGACTGGTGGAACCGCTCTCCTCAACTCCTCTGATCCTCGGACTCCTCAGACTCTGCCCTGACTCCGCACCCGCTCCGCAGGGGGGAATGAGTCTTTGTAGATTAGGTGAATCGGGCACACCCACAGCAGGAAGTAGACAGGGAAGACAGACTCTCCACTCCAACAGCTCCTCAGACTCTGCCCTGACTCCGCGCCCGTCCGCGTGGGGAATGAGTCTTTGTAGATTAGGTGAATCAGGCACACCCACAGCAGGAAGTAGACAGGGTAGACAGACTCTCCACTCCAACAGCTCCTCAGACTCTGCCCTGACTCCGCGCCCGCTCCGCGGGGGGAATGAGTCTTTGTAGATTAGGTGAATCAGGCACACCCACAGCAGGAAGTAGACAGGGTAGACAGACTCTCCACTCCAACAGCTCCTCAGACTCTGCCCAGACTCCGCGCCTTCTCCACGGGGGGAATGAGTCTTTGTATATTAGGTGAATCAGGCACACTCACAGCAGGAGGTAGACAGGGTAGACAGACTCTCCACTCCAACAGCTCCTCAGACTCTGCCCTGACTCCGCCAGAATTCTTGAAAGGCACAGAGAATGCGAGATAGCCGGAAACAGCTGACAGCAAGTTAAGAGCCACAACATTTGAATAGCATTGGTAAAAGCCAACAGCCAACATAAAGGCATGGATGTAATAGATGAAAGACAGGACGAGTGACAGAAAGATGCTGTTCAACAGAAGTGTACAGAGGCATACCGAGGCAGTGTAAGAGTATGTGGAAACAACAGCCCGAGAGACGGGCGGACAGATCTGCAACAAGGACAGTAGCATGAAGAAGAACAGGAACTAAAGGCACCAGAGTGTGAAAAACAAGTAAAAGTGCAGTAGTCCAGTAGGAAAACTGCGCCCTCAGGCTGCATCAAAGTCCAAGAGGGAAGACAGACACAACCTGCCGTCCAAACCCAACGGAGCATAGTATTAGTATAGGTGGACATCTCAGGTGAGGACTGCACCGTAAGTTGTGCTTTTTGGGTCACATTCCTAATGCATCCTCCTGTGGATGCTTTCAAAAGCCACAAAGCACCACACCGTCACATGAATGCACAATAGACAAACATTTTAATCTATATTAACTAATTAAACTAACTATAAAAAAAAATGGCCACATCCAACCAGGGGTGGGGGGCACCCAGGACGGGGGAGGTACAGGGTGTACCTCAACACCCACATGCGATGATGTTGAGATTTAAACAAAAAACCTCCATGGGCTCAACGCCTGCATGGCCCGACATGTGGGAGATAAGTCATCATCCTGCTCACCCTCTGACTCAAAAGGTGGACGTGGCACAGTACCCTGACCACACCTATGTGCAGCTTGCCCCTCGTTGGTAGCAAGTCTGCGGGACTGGTGAGCCTGGTGAGCCTGGTTCTGAGCGGTGATGAAACTTGCAAGGAAGCACGTGTAACACAGAGTTCTTCCTGCATGGCCTGACATGACATCTGGAGCATCTCCCGGCATGCACGTAGCTCAGCCGAGATGGTATTCTCAAGCTGCTCCAACCTCTCCTCTGTCCTCTGTCCGCTGCCTCTCGGACATCAAGAGCACACCCAGTGTAGATCTGAGGGATTGATGGACATCCTCTGCGTGAGCAGTAAGTGCTTGACGCACAGACACCATTTCAGCCCGGCGTGCCCTGTCTGAGGCCGCCATGCCCAGCCCAAGCGAGCGGGCCGTGGACTGTGCTGCCCGCTGCTGGAGCTCCACCTGCCTGGCAGGGGGGAGCACAGATTGGGCCACACGTTCCATGCTCTGAACGATCTTATCAATTGCTGCCCCCTGTTGTTCTGAATTGGCACATATGGATCGCTCCCACTCAGTATACCCCGGTGGCGCACGGCCACCGCGTTGCTGTGCTTGACACCCGCGGGGCAAAAGGAGCCACGGTCCTCGCTGGGTTGACACCGCCCGTGGCTGCAGGAATACATTCCACCGTCGACGTGATTTCCCAGGCACATCATCAACTTTTGTGGAGTGTGACCGTGAGTCCCGATCCACCACAGGCAGAGGTTCCAACACCACCTGGCCCCTCAGTGCAGGTTTCGCGGACAGAAGATCGTCCGCATCAGAATCACTCACCATCGACGAATGGACATGATGCGCATCCAACTCAACATTGACATCAGCGTGATCATCCGGGCTAGACTCATTGCCAGCCCTAGACACCATGGTGTGGAGCACAAGTGGGTTCTCGTGGCCTACCACCCCACGACCCCCACTTGTGCCGGGTTGCTGGTGTAATAGCAACCCTGTGTCTGGATTGACATCACCATCCTCTGGCTCCATTACATCATCATCTGCAATGTGGAAAAAACAAACATTAGTACACATGTCAGAAGCACATAACCCACACACACATAGACATCACATCGACATCCAGCACATGAAGCAGACATGTCAGACACAACTGAAATTCCGGCATGCATCCAGTGGCATTGATATGCAAACACATCCCAAAAGCTGAAATGGATGTGTCTAAATAGCAAAGCCTACACATGTACAGAATGTAGTATATCACCTCTATCACACACCACCTCGCTCAGGCACATGTCACAGGCAGAAAAGACAGATGGCAACAAAGAGATGGCGCATACCATAAGCATGTCTGAACTGCAAAATGCCCACAGCTGCAAGTGAATCGAAACACACAATGACACACGTAATATGCATGTACACATGCATCACTAATCCATCATCACCAATATAGCTTCATCCATCTGCAGCTCGGCCCATATCGGGCCTCATGGGCCATGTAGACATAGTGAATTTCCGAAGCAAAGCGAGGGCCTGCAACCAGGCATGAGGGACCATAACGCACAGTACGGTCCGAGCTGCCGGCCATGAAGCCTCCAGAACACCCCTCAGGGGGCCTGATTGAGAACATTGTGCTATTAATGTGCCCTAAACCATTGTTCAGTGTGTCAGACCATCACGGCCAGGCCCCAGCAGATTAGCTAAGTGGGCCTGGGCGTACACATACTGAACCACAGTGCACCTTCAGGATTGTGCCAGTTGAACATAAATGGCGCAATGCTGAATTCGCAGCAGCATTTACGTTAATCAACTACATTTTAGTCATTCAACAAAAAAGCTGGAGAGAACACATGTGTAAATGAACACCTTCACACACACATGAGTGAGTAGCTGCATTGTTGCACTACACAACGTTGAAGCTGCTTGCATATGCAAATTAACAAGGAGGTCCTGGGAGTCCCTCTGCCAGACATTAGTCCTAGTTATAAGAGACTTACCCAAAGTCTTTAGCTCACTATCTTTCACAGAGAAGAAATATCCCAAACATATCAGTCTTTGTCCTGCCCTGGAGAAGTCCAGCACCGAAATGCTAGGCAATTCTCCTCTGAACAAGAGTACCAACAGAAACCCCAGACACGTGTTTCGTTCTGGTTGGACCTCATCAGTAGGGCGGATCTGTGCAGTCGTAAGAATAGTGAGCAAGGGGTCCACGCAGTGCTCCAGATAAGATTTTGAGGTGGGAGTATTTTACGCATTATTTTTCAAATTAGAGCGTAAATACAATTTCAAGAGAATAAAAATTAGTTTTCTCCTCTGCAAGAGAGTAAAACCTATCCAACACATACGTTATGGGTATGAACACATTTTAAAAGGGTGCATGCTTTATTGTGTTGCTTGCTTAGCTGTCACAGATTTGGTCTTTCAGTTGGAAATTCACCATCATGCATAAGAAGGCTATGCTGCTGACAAAAGAAATGCTACATTGCCATCTAGTGGTGGAAAGTATGTTTTTAAAATGAATAAATCAAAGCGTACATGGTACGCAGTACAAAATTAAATGGTCCGTATTTGCCATATTTACATGCGTAAAAGGGCAAGATACGCACGTTAACTGGTAGGCTGGGTCCACGTCTGGATTCCTCTAGTAACTTAGGGTGAGACCCAAAGTTACAAGGGGGTCCTGGGAGTCCCTCTGCCAGACATTATTCTTGGTTACGAGAGACTTACCCAGAGTCTTTAGCTCACTATCATTCACAGAGAAGAAATATCCCAAACATATCAGTCTTTGTCTTGCCCTGGGGGGCAGTCCAGCATCGAAATGCTAGGCAATTCTCCTCTGAACAAGAGCATCAACAGAAACCCCAGACATGTGTTTCAGACCGGTCGGACGTCATCAGTAGGGTGGATCAGTGCCTCTCTAAAAATAGTGAGCAATGGGTCCACGTCTAGATTCCCCTAGTAACTTAGGGTGAGACCCAAAGTTATTTAAATATGCAAATTAACAAGGGGGTCCTGGGAGTCCCTCTGCCAGACATTAGTCCTGGTTATGAGAGACTTGCATATGTACATGTGAAAGTGTTCAAGAACATCCGTGTCCATATACACCTGTATGGTGATGATGAACAGCAACCTATACAGCAAAGCAAGCAGCTACAACGCTGCTTGCTTCGATGTATGTGAAAGTGTACACATACACACGTGAAGGCAGCTCCACAGTCATTACAACCCAATTGGCAGGCTACAATAAATCTGCGGCTTATACCAGTTGGTAACCCGTGACATACAACACGTCCGTATGCGCTCGGAGGACTTTGGGTCCAGGACCCTCAGGGAAGCCCGGCACCTTTTGGAACCAGCGGATGCAGTGAGGCGCCGGGTCCACCTTACCACCAACGACATGAGGGTCCTGGAACACATTAACCCAGCGCTTCTTCACCAGGTCCTCGAGAGGGTGACCAGTCCGGAGTCGAGCGGTAGGTGTCCATGCATACTTATTGGACACAGTGCATGCTGAGGTGTGCCAGGAGTGTGCAGCTTGGACGTATGTCTGAAAAGGGCCATGTATGGATGTGTATGTGCAGGGACATGACCATGCTGCATGTGAGTCCTGTCATTTGTGATGCACATCAATGGTGTATGTGTTCCAAAGCATGATGCACAACTGCATGTGGAGATACACACATGTTAGTATTCCTGTGTATGTACTATGGCATGGTTGGGGTGTGACACATGGATGCTGGTTCCACCTTCATGTACGTGCACGGCATACATGTGCGTGTGTGTGTTTGACATGTGTGCGACTGTGAAACACCATGGATGCATGTGACACAGACATGAAGGAACCTGATTGGCAGATGTGACATAGTTGCCGATGATTGCACTGTGACAGGTGGTGGAGATGTACAGATGCACATCTGTCTGTTGGTGTGCGTGCATGTGTTCGGCACTCCCCATGTTGCTTGTGATGTCATGCCAACCTTCAGATGTTCATACTGTTGTGTGTGTATGGATGCTGCTGCTTGCTGCATGATTCCTGTAAATTTGTGTATGTGGTTGGGTTCAAATGATATGAGTGTTGGGGCGTGTGATGCCATCTGTGAAGTTTGACACTGCCAATCATGTGCAAATGTCATGTCTGTATCCGACCATTGTACAGTGACCTGATGCCTGTGTTCTGTCTCTCCCTGTCTGCAGCGTCGACTGATGAAGATGGCGGAGATGGTGCTGTGGAGCACAGCGGCAGGGATCCCACCACCAGCCGGAGACGCAAGGCCCAGCTCTCCTCCCACGTAGTCATCTCTTCCGGGAGTGAGGAGTCTGGTGCCGCGTCCAGGGCCGCAACTGCCGAGGGAAGGTCCAAGAGGCGGAGGTTGGAGGTGGACTCCTCAGCAGCAGTAGGGGCAGCTGAGCCCACACAGGGGCCTATGGAGGAAGATGACATGCAGTCATCCAGGTTGGCGGGGGGTTTAGTTGAGGAGGAGGCCGTGGAAGGCCCATGCACGGGTCCTGGAGGGGGGATTCCACTGGTGCTAATGATGCAGTCCAGGGGCAGGGACAGGAGGCAGCACAGGCTGCCGGAGAGGCCTGTGACTGCATCATCCCGCACCAGCAGGGATGCCTTCGTCCAGACCCGTTTTCAGGGAGGGGATGCGCATACAAAAACTGGCCTTCCTCTCCCTGCGGATGTGGCAATCCATGACCGTGTTGAGCCTTTTCTAGCTGGGGTGGTGTTGCGTGAATGTGGTGTTCGGGATGACGTGCAGAGTTCTCATGAGGAGAAGGCATGTCATTTTGAATACCTCATTGACCGCGTCGCCCTACTAGGACAGGTCACCGACGCTGGATTCCTCCGATTGCTGGATCTTCTACCAACCCCCTCTTCAACTGCACCCACTATGCACCATTCATCCTCCGTGCCATCTTCCTGCCCAAGTATCACCTGGGCACCGTATGTAGCTGCCCCTGAGCCAGCAGTCTGGCTGGTGGAGGACACATCCTGCCACAGTCGGGAGTCGGAGGTCCAGCAGGGGTGGCCACCCCAGCAACTGGACCCGGGCAAAAGGAGGACGTGCAGGCATCAACAGGCAGGGCACATCAACATCTCAGAGGGGCAGGCATCGGCTGGAGGGCAGGAGGACCCTGGATTGGGAGTGTCTTCCGTGTGGCAGCAGTTGGACCAGCAGATAGATGTCGAGCGGCGGCGGGCAGAGGAGGCACGGCTCACTATGGTCAGGGCAGAGAACTCCATGCGCAGGGTATTGAGACGGGCTGAGTGCCTCGAGGCAACTCGCAGGGAGTTTGAGGAGGGCATGGCTGCATCCCTGCGAGACCTCAAGGCCAGGGAAGAGGCCCGCCTCCGGAACATCGACGTGGAGTTCGATGATGCCCTGGCCCGGAACATCAAAAAGTGAGCCGTAGGACTTGCCCGCCACCTTTGTACATAGTTCTTTGGGGTTAGGGTTCCTTTGTTTTATATTTTTTTTTTGGAGTTCATGGACTTTGCTCCACTTTATGTATATAGTTTTTTTTATTCGTAGGACTTTTTTGTAGGTTTCCTTTTGTTTGGAGATCATGGACCCATTGGACATCCATTGTATATAGTTCTGGACTTGTACACACTTTCATTCATGGACATCCCATGGATCAATGGATGTACTTTATTTGTACATTGGTAATGGAGCACTTCTATTTTTTCATGTGCATTTTTGTTTTCAATTGGATTTTTCTATTTTTTTCATTATTATTACATGTATGCATGGCCATGGTGATTCTTTTAAGACTCTCATGGCATGGGTAATTTGGGAGTGGGTGCAGTGGATGGTTGCATGCTTGTACTGGGGGTCAGGGGGGGGGGTTGGGGTTGGCATTAGGGCCATGGGTCTGTTTTGTTAGGACATGTTGTTTGGTGGGCCACGAGTCGGTGCCTGATGGCAAGTGCCCGTCAATGGTGGGTGCCCGTCTGGGGTGGGAGACATGAGTTTGGGCTCCCAAGTGCATGGTGCCATTTGGCCTGCCTACGGGGCATGGTATGGGGTGATGGGCTGCCTGTGGGGCATGGACTGGGGTAATGGGCTGCCTGCCGGGCATGGACTGGGGTGATGGGCTGCCTGCGGGGCATAGTATGGGGTGATGGGCTGCCTGCCGGGCATGGACTGGGGTGATGGGCTGCCTGCGGGGCATGGTATGGGGTGATGGGCTGCTTGCAGGGCATGGCCAGGGGTGTGAGGTGGTTCCCGGTGGTGTGGGCTGCCTGCGGGGCATGGGGAGGGGGGGCACACCCGGGAAGGCACACACTGCTAAATCGCATGTGAAACTCCCTGCACACCCCTCGGAATACACGTACCCCGCTCGCGCCAGCGAAATGGCGTGTAAAACTCCCAGCGCACCCCTCGGAATACACATTCCCCTCTTGCGCCAGCGAAATTGCGTTTAAAACTCCCTGTGCACCCATCGGAATACACATACCCCACTCGTACTAGCAAAATCACGTGTAAAACTCCCCACACACCCACGGAATACATGTATATCACTCGCGCCAGGCCTATCACGTGTGAAACTCCACGTGCACCCCTGGAATACACATACCCCGTTCACGCCAGGCCAATCGCGTGTAAAACTCCCCACGCACCCCCGGAATACACATACCACGCTCACGCCAGTTCAATCGCATGGGAAAGTCCACGCGCACCCACGGAATACACGCAGGCAGCCCATCCACCCTTCCCATGCCCCGCAGACAGCCCATCCACCATGACCATGAGCCGCAGCCAGCCCATCCACCCTCCCCATGCCCCCAGTCAGCCCATCTCCCCAGTCCATGCCCCGCAGGAAGCCCATCAATACAGTCCATGCCCCGCAGGCAGCCCATCCACCATGACCATGAGCCGCAGCCAGCCCATCACCCCAGTCCCTGACCCGCAGGTAAGCCCATCACCCCAGGCCATGACCCACAGGCAGCCCATCACCCCATACCATGCCCCGCAGGCAGCCCATCACCCCAGTCCATACCCCGCAGGCAGCCCATCACCCCAGTCCCTGACCCGCAGGCAGCCCATCACCCCAGTCCATGACCCACAGGCAGCCCATTCACCCTCCCCATGCCCCGCAGGCAGCCCATCCACCATGACCATGTGCCGCAGGCAGCCCATCCACCCTCCCCATGCCCCGCAGGCAGCTCATCTACCCTCCCCATGCCCCACAGGCAGCCCACACCCCAGGGGGGACTTTTTCCACGCATTTTACCTGATGTGAGCGGGGTACACGTATTCGGAGTGGTGCGCGGGGAGTTTTACACGCGATTGGCCTGGCACGAGCGGGGTACGTGTATTCCGGGGGTGCGCGTGCAGTTTCACACATAATTGGCCTGGCGCGAATGTGGTACGTGTATTCTGGGGGTGCACGTGTAGTTTCACACGCAATAGGCCTGGCGCGAGCATGGTACGTGTGTTCCGTGGGTGCACGGGGAGTTTTACACGCGATTTCACTAGCGCAAGTGGGTTACGTGTATTTCGAGTAGTGCGCGGGGAGTTTTACACGCGATTTCGCTGGCGCCAGCGGGGTACGTGTATTCTGAGGGGTGCGCAGGGAGTTTTACATGAGATTTTGCTGGCGCCAGCGGGGTACGTGTATTCTGAGGGGTGTGCGGGGAGTTTTACGCGCGATTTCGCTGGCGCGAGCGGTGTACGCATATTCCGAGGGGTGCGTGGTAAGTTTTACATGCGTTTTCGTGGTTGGGGTGCTGTATGCTGGTCTACTGGCTTTTGCGCCATGTACTGATTTGTGCAATGTTTTTGGCGCATGGGGTGGGGTTGGGGGCGTAACTGGTGCTGCTGCAGGGTCGCCGCACCACTCTGCACCACAGCTGCTTTTGGATGTATAAATCCATGAATACGCTGTGCATCGAAATGGGTTTTGGCGCATGCGGCTCGCGCAGACAGCCGCACACGCACTCTGTGCGCCAGCCTCGTGCACCACTTGTGCGCTAAATTCTATAAATTACCCTATAAATTATTTGCCCAGGATCACACACTTTAGTAAAATGGTAAAGCCAGGATTTGAGCCTAGCTTCAAATGTAGGTACTTGACCACACATCTTCCCAGATCAAGTTAGTACACATATGTGTTGAAGTCTGGTTTTGAATAACTAAAATAATAAACAATGTTATACAGATTACCTTAAAAATGCATGTCACATGATAAACCAACCTGACAATGTATGCATCATTCTAGAAATATGTTCATGAAAAAGAGTAAGGGGGTAATTGTGTTTTTAATCCTAAATTGCATGGAAGCACCACTCCTGTATGAACATTTTTGCAAAAGGGCCCCTCCAGGCAAATCCAATTGTTTCCACTAAGTTTCCAAAAGTAAATACTGATGCACAGACAAAATCCCCTTTTCTCTTAATTTTACTGCTATGTGTCTGAAAAAATATACATCCCTCCCACAATTAACAATGTGTGAGCCATCTACAATGGATTCCTTTGAAATGTGCATGCTTTTACCAATAAAGTAACAATCGTAGAGGATAATTTTCCAAGTCCTGTGGAGTGGAACAAATGTTGGTAAAATTCTTTTACTGCCATTTCTTCCACTCCGCAGGATGAGCAAATGAACGATAACTCTCAAAAAGGGTCATACAGACACAAAGTGAAATGAAATGCATGACAAGGTCATTGTTTCACACGGCTTGTTCTGTACCCCCATAATTTCTAATCACCCAACAATCACAATCACACTTAAGTAGCTTATTAAAACCTTATATAATTTAAAGAAAAAAGTGACATCGTAATTTTCCCTGACACCTACCCTTTCCCATCTCTATTCACGTCCCATTGTAAATAATCTGTTGCTGAGAAATGATTAAAAAAATGCCTCCTTTGGAGGGCCTGTGCAGCCCTGGCTGACTTTGAAGGGAGAAAGGCCGAGCAGGGACTTACAATACATATGATGCATTCTGTTTGCATACACACATTGTTAATAGTTACTCAAACAGTATGATATTACCAAGTTAATCATGAAAGGTTCTGGCAGAGCAGGCCACACTTCCACACAGACAAAAATACATTCTATCTAGGTCAGAACCCCACTGGTCAGTACACATGGGAGGATCTGAAGCTGGTTCATACTAGCAATCTTAGCCATTCTGTTCTGGTAGGGCCTTGATGGACCATCTCAACGAGGTGCAGCTTGATTCCCTATGTGTAGCAAGCAAGTCAACCACCTCAGGGCATATTTACTTTCACTTAGGAAAACAAACTGAAACCAACAAGTATTAGCAAAGTCAACAGCTTGAGATAAGTACGCATGGGGCAGGCATTTGCCAGGCACTGCCATAAGGATACCACATGAACATAAGATGGAAACATCTGGAAAATTGTATGAGTACCTAGCCGCATGATGTAATTGTCTGATAAATGCCTGTCTAATACCTATGCACACGCTAAAACTGTTGGCTTTGCACTTATGTGTTAGACAGGACTCCAGTGCAAACAACAGATACAAGTACACACATAGTGCTTATAAAACAACTGGATTTAAACACACATAGTTAAGAGATTTTTATTACAACAGAAGCTCATTTGCAGATGCAATTGCATCCTTACACACTCTAAAGAATGCTTAGATATAACACTGGCAGGCCCTACAAAGCACAACATTGGGGGTTTCTTTGTGACAAAGCTATCTGAAAGTGTAACAAAGAGGGTATATGTGATGCTGGAAATGCATCAGAGGGACAGGGCCTCTGAATCCTTGTCCTTTATTGTTTTTTTATCATGTGTTCTGTCTTGTTTTCCACACAGGAGTTCATGTGGGACTCCTGGCGGTGCAGCTCTTCCAGTATTTGGTTTGGTGAACAGACCCTTAGGATACCCTTATGGCACCCATGAGTGGGAATACAACCCTGTACTCCTAGTGTATGTTTTTGGGCACCTGTGTGTGGCCCACAGAGCAGGGTATGGGCTGGTGGCAGCTCCGTGCTGAATTGACAGGTGCTCTGAGCAACCATTTTGGGATGCCCAGGCCCTGTCATTGGAATCAGTGGATTCCTTACAGGAAACAAGATGGCCCCTTTGGCCTCTGGCTTTCTATCGCTTGTTACCTTACTTTTCCTGAAGTCCCAGGAAGCCCTGACTCTGTCCCTTCCCCCTGACTGGCTGTTGGGTGGAAATTCCATATATGGTGTTGTGGGGAAGTCCAGGCTAAACTGGCTGGAGCCTTCCCAATGACTGTATGTTGTGGGTATGCCCGTGGGGTGGCACCTGGGTGAATGGAGTGTGTGACAAATAGGCATTCCGTGTTATGGGTGTCTAGTATCTGATGGTTGACACAATGACTGAGACAGCCCTGCCCGAAACTGGTATGAATGCAGTGTGTAGTGCTGAATGGCAGAGTACTTATCCGAATCCAAATCCCGTGTTGCGAGTGTCTGGATGGATAAGAATGGCCTGAATGCACCGTGCGCCTGATTGGCGGCCTGACTGCCTCAATGCCCTTCTGAGTGATTTGTTGCCTGAGTGTGACCCAGCAGAGTGAATGGTGGATCAACAGTATATCTGGGGGCCTCTTACTGCTAGAAATCGGTCAGAAGCTGAAGTAGAAACTGACATTGAAACTGATTCTTAACTTTGAAGCCCACTGGAAGAAGAAGAACTGCTGCTGCTGTCCTTCGCTAATCTGAAAGCTGCTGTGCCTTGTAAGGAAATGATGCAAGAGAGGTCCTGGCTAGGAGACCTCTTCCCGAGCTACGAGGGACTATCTTGCACCAGCTGATCTTTGCCAAAGCTCCTTGGTAGAAAGACCTACGAAAGGATGCCGACCGGAGAAGGGGACCGCGGAGGAGAATGAAGAAAAGCACCAGACAGCCGTCCAACGTCGACAACCGCCGTCACCGACCAGAGCCGCAGTGCTCCCTTTGCCTACGAACATTTCATCCAAGGACTCCCTTGTTCCTCACCGTTGAACGCTTTTGTCCTACCGGAGAAAGTCAAGGTCGTCGACGACCGAGGAGAATCTGCCTATGGGTTTCCCGCCACCTGTAGACTGCAGAGACGCCGGATGACTCAACGCCCTTGCTGGCCCAAAGTTTGTCATTAACTCTTTGCGGATATGAACACTCGTCATCGAGGTGCCCCCTCGATGCTCAGCTTGCAGGAGGTTTACAACCGATCGTCAATGAGCACCGCAAGAACCAAAGCTGCTGCTGCAACAACCGTGTTCACCCTTTTCTTCATCGAATCTCAACGACCAGCTTTCAAGAAGGGCCTGTCCACGACTCACCAAAGAACTCTACAAAACCAGGTACTCTGGTGCAGTAGAACCTTTGCAGAAGGAGATAAGACTTTAATAGACAATATATGGACTGGGCTTGCAGTGCATCTTCATTTACAGGTTGCCCAGGTGGGGGGATCCTCATATAGAACTGTGTCTAGTTATTGGGACCAGTATTCTGCCAATTGTCTAAATCCACTTGTCCTGTTCCAAAGTCTATGGTTGATATCGTTTGTCTGTGTTGATTCGTATGCTATTTGAACCAAGTACAGTTGATGCATTTTAACGGAATCAGAGTAATAGTGGTACCATCTAGAAATGTATATATTTACCATTTTCGAATTATCGGAGCACAAAGTGTGTTATTATGATTGTGCAGATAACGTGAACCTTATTTATCTAAAGAGCTGTGTTTTAACTAGTATAGTGTGTGGACATTCCTTTGTGTGTGCTTGGGGACTACACTGTACTTAAGAACGGGCCCACATCACCTCTTAGAAGCCAGGCTTTGATTGCGTGTCCATTGCTCCCAACAATAGAGAATCTTGGCTGGGGTCCCTCTGTGCCTCTCCTCTACCATATAGAGAGCAGGAGTACAGACACCCCCCTCCGGTCTTTACAGTATGCTTGAGCAGGAAGGTGCAGGTAGATGGCTGGAATTCTGTAGGGATTAACATTGCAATGGGCGGGTAAATGGCCAAATGCACCCATAGGATGTGAATCCTTCCTAACATCTCATCTCCGTCCTATCTGTGTTCCAAATCAATCAATATGGCTTACACCTAATAGCATAATTTAAATACTTGCACCAAATCAGTTTTTTATTTTACTCCACTCTCCCCTCCAGAACTATATTTTTCATACTAACAACCTTATTGTGTCACTTGTATTGAAATAGTTAATGCAGCATAGTATATACTTAGAATGTAATTTGTAAGGTCTCTCAGTTTGATGGATGTAAGTCTGTGAATCAGTGTTAACCACTGGCATTCATTTGGTCAGCGTTCCATATCATTGTTGCAAATTAGCCTCGGCCCTGCCACTAATGTACATTTTTACTAACAGTTGTTTGGTTAATTTAGAGGGATGGGCTGTTTCAATGAAATTACTAAAAACACTTTCAAGTGGGGTTTAGGAATGAACTTTCTACAATGGATCATTGCCTACTTTTAAATGCTCTTTGTGGGATGTTTTTACCCATGCATCTGAGCCCTACCACAAAAACTGTGCATTACTGGCATTGAAAACATCATGATGGCCAGAACTTCCTAGAAAATGCACAGAGAAATGCATGAAGAATAGGCTGCCACCCATTTTTGCCTATGTTGTGGGCACAGAAGGGCACTGCCTAAAACCACCATTGGGCTACACACAGTAGCCTGAAACCATTGCAAAAGGGGCAATGCTGATTGCCAAAAGCAACCCATAACTATTGGGAATTCATTTTCTTCAGGTCAAATATGGCTAATTTATGGGTACAAAATTATTTTACTGCAGAACCACACCAGTGCCATGTGCTGAACCTGGATAATATACTTCCATGTAAGACCACTCTATTGAAATGCAGTAATTCAAGACAACTCAAAATGGATGCAGTACCGACAAATTCCCCAAGGTGGCGCTAGCGGTCTAAACTCTGACAGGGAAACTGTATTTAGGAGTTGCAAGAGGGGCAGGGACTTCAAAGCTTGTTAGTTAATTGAAAATATAACCACCTGCCGTTCCCAGAGACAATCTGATTGGATTAACAGGCCAAAAGGCTGGGAAACCTTCTCACCTCAGAAAGCCCAGGATATCACATGGTCATGATAACCAAATGCAAAGTGGCCCCCTGGTCTGTTGACCTCAGCTTGCTGGAGCCCACACAAAAGTCCTTTTCCCTTGAATAGGATATGGTGATTTTGACTGTTTCCTGTCAACAAAGATCTGCCAGCCAGGAGAGACATGTGATCACTGTCATCCCCAAACTTTGGGGGCAGACTCAAACACTGAAGTACTTTGAATTGAAAGCAAATATATATTTTACAGAAACACTGATAACTCTTGGTAACCAGATGACAGAAATGTGAAATTTGGGGATCCTTAAAATGAAAACTTTGCCCACAATTCAAGCCCAAACTCCAATTTTTGTGATGTTCTGGGGCAAAACCCTGCTATTTATTGATACTACAGACTCTGTGTTTAAGCTAGAGACATGGGAATTTACTGGAGTATGTATGGACAGGCCGTGTATATGTGTATAATTTTTAATGAAAAACCAATGTTGCATAACCCATTAAATTCGAAAATAAGTTGCCATTTCTTTACCCAAGCTCCTAGAAACACCAGAGTCGGAACAGTGCCTACCTCATGTGATATATGATGTGTGTAGGTGATGTAAAAACAACTGTGTATTTGGGAAATATGTATTTGGATCAAATATAGATTTGTGTGTAAAACTGACCAGGGGAGGATCCTCTGACCCATAAACAGACCTCATCATGATGACAATCTATTTCCTTCCCCCAATCATGGGAGAGGGGAGAATTGGGCCAATGACAAGTAGAGAGGGGCAGGCTTACCTAGGCCCAGGCACACACCCATTTTCAAAACACATAAAAAGAGACTGCTGGGACAGGTAGAGACATTCAATTCCATTTGCTGTGGAGCATGCTGACCGACGACTTCAGATCCAGAGATCCAGACTTCAAATTCATCAATCTCCAGAACCTGTAGCAGAAATTAACTCCAGAATTTATAGCACAGAGGCCTGAATCCACCAGCTGAATCCTCTTCAGCAGGCCTCAAAACCAACCAAACTATTCAACAGCCGGGCGAGCTGTTTGAATTTTGCCAAGAATTTTTGCAAGAACCTGTAGCAGTATCCAGAAAGCAGTGCTCTATCCGGAACCCGAGAGAACCACAAACCAGACCGTTGTGAGCAGATCCGGTGCTTGACAGACCCAGAGAGCAGATCTGACCCAGATAGCCGGGACATCAGAACCACCCGCCGGAAGTCCCGTCCAACCTGACCAGATCCGTGACGAGGCCCATTCATTTCAAAATTAGGAGTGAGTATCCGCCAGAACTGTGCAGAACCCAATCTCTTAGTTAAAATAATCTAATTCAAGCTATTTTAACCTAATTAGAACAGCCTCCTAGAAATCGTGTCATCTGTCATTTTTAAAGCTGCACAACTGTCACCTATCAATTCTGCAGCTGCAAGCTGTCACCTGTCATTTTGGGTTTTACTTTCAATCCGAAAATCTACCTTTATTAAATTGTCCGTATCTCTTGAACCGTTTGGAACGAAATTTAACTTTCATCTGAAAGTTTAGAATCTAGGCTTTCCAACGAACCTAGAACTGACTTCCTACTCCCTATACTTTTCCCGTAATCGCGAGACACGCACTCGCGAAATTTACCGCGATTTGCGATTTGGACCGATTTCTTCATCTGTAGAAATCAGCAGCTTTTTGTTTCTCTTTGCTAAAATTCGTTTGCAATCTGCTAATCATTCATAGAGTATCGTTAAAGTGAGCCTGAACTAATATAAAGTAGCCATCACCTACCCTGAACCTCTAGAGGGAATTAAAAGCAATTTTAGCACCTTTTCACTCCCTTGCAAACCACATTAATGTAATTTGCCTGTGTTTAAAACTCATCCCTGTTTTCCCTAAGCTTGCTGGGAGAACTGGAACTGTGTATTGCATTATAAAGTGTGAGTTGTTGGTATTCTTGAAGACTGTGTCCTCTCCTTCCATTTCTTGTATTGCATAGGGGGGGAGTGAATTGTCAAAAGAAAAAGTGATCATATTACCTTTTGCTAAAATCATAGCAAGTTATTTCTGTACTGCATTTTATTCCACCTGGCATTTCCTTGAAACCATCAAGCATTTTCAGCTACCTCATCCTCTACACTACTCCTAAGTAACCAAATCAGTGTACCCCTGTAACATTATCCATTGTTGATCACGGTCATATTCTGAAGTGTGATATCAGTTATCAATTTATTTATAAAGTGTGATAGATATATATTGTTGAATTGTCCAAATAAACCTTTTAATTTGCAAAACAAACCTACTTCTTGGCTCAGTGGGGTCAGGGGGATTCTAAGAGGGGGGTGTTATACAAGGGTTGTCATCCAGAGTACTGAACTGGATATAAAAATACATCAATAAGGGTTTTCCTCAGCATCCCAGACTAGGCATTGACTTAGCTGTATTGTTGATTGAATATCGCTTACATCTTATTGAAAAGTACTGTTTGATTAGGGCTGGGATGGCGAATGTGGCCTTCATTGATTTAGGGAAATACTTTCATTCCATCCCCCGCAACCTGCTGTGGTACAAGTTGGCCGCACTGGATAACCCGAAAGGGCTCCTTAACCTAATTCCACTTTGTTATGCAGCCACACGTGCAGCAGTGCAGTGTACGAGATCTGGCAGAATCTCATCAGATTTCCCAACAAACAAAGGAGTGACGTTTTTGCCATTATTGTCAACTGTATTTATTTCAGATTTGTAACCTTTCAAAGTCTCAAAAAAATGTAAGCCCTCCCTTGTTGCAAAGGATTCCATTTGGGACACTCCTGTATGCAAATGACACAGCCCTACTAGACTTGAAGCCATGGGGATTGCAGCAAGAAGTTACCTGTGCAAAGGAATATTTCAGTTCCCACAATTTAAGGCTGAACATGCACGAAACCCAAATTAAGGTATTCAGAAAAGAAAAAAAACATTACTTGTGGCACTTAAAGGTGGAGGAGATTGTGGAGGCAGACTCCTACTGTAAATTGGCATTACTTTTTGCCAAAAATGAGAAGTGGTCAATGCATATAAAAATGATTGCGATGAAAAGTTCAGCGAGGCAAGGAAGTCTTTTAAGATTCTAACATATGTATGGTGCCCATCTACTTGATCATTGCCTTTGTGTTTGTAATGCTAAGCTTTGAAGGCTTCAAACCTGAGCTCACCTCCTGTGCCAAGTCCCCATCGACAAACGTCTCGCCTTCAAGACAAACATAGCTAAGAAAACTCAGACAGCTTGGTATCAGCTCTACCTCCTCTGAAAATGCAAGCCCTTCCTCCCTCCGGACTGCTTTACATCCACCATTCAAGTACTGGCTCTGTGCAACCTAGATGGGGACAAGGCACTCCTTGAAGGCCTCCCGTTGTCCTCCCTTGTGCCCTTTCGAGGTGGCGAACACGCGGGCGCACACCTCATCAAGTGTCTACACAGATATAACCACATCACCCCGGCCATCATCGATCTTCACTGGCTTCCACTATATGCACAAATCACCTTCCTACAATTCAGAAAATAAATCAAGACCCCAGCGATTCAAAAAGTCTCTCTTCCTCAACACCTAGGCCATCATGTCTCCCCTCGTGCGACCTGAATCGCTAGACGCTGCCCACCCCTCTCCTCCCAGCCAACTGGTACACCCCTCCTATGTGCCCCTCTGTATCCTACCCCCGCTGTGTATCGTTTCTGTTGGTACCTCTGAAAAGTGTTCTGTTATGCATCTGTAATGTTGTACACCTCTGTAAAGTCCTCCGTCGTGTATCTGTATTAGTGCACACCTCTGTAAAGTGCTCTGTTGCTTCTCGAAGCTAGGTCTGCACTCAATAAATACCATAATAATAAGCTGTGCCCCTTACTGTTATACTGGAGTGAGATTTGGGGGCAGTGACATTTTTTCTCAGATTGAGGTAATACAAAACAAAACCTCAAAGAGACGATTTGCTCTCCCGGAAGGTACCCCTAATTGTGTGGTATGCTTGGAATTGGGGATCCCAAGTATAACAATTAATGCAACATTACGGTTTTCTTCTTATTTCATTAAAAAATAACGAGACATTCTTAAAACTATGTCATGACTAAGGTATTTAGGGGAAATAATAGGGTCACCTTTAAATAATAAATATGTCTGTTATAGGGACGGCCACAATCTTTTAGTAAGGTGGGATTTTAAGAGTCTGGATGGTTTTAAATGTATTTCTTTAAATTACATAAACAATATCTTAAAGCACAATTCATTAAGACATTACATGGAGATAAGCAGACTAAATGTGTGCAGCCTATCCAACTTGAAAATGTATGGCAGACACCATATAAATATGTTCAAAGGAGGTGCATTATGCAATATAAAATAGGCAGACTGTAGAGGGCTGGTATTAATGATCTGTTTGAATATGCTCCAATTAAATGATCGAAGTAGATGTCACAAAAGCCATACAGATAAGAAATGTTTTTGTTTCGGCGGACGTTTGACACTTTTTAATGTTTTTCAAAAACTACTTTCATGTGTGTAGTAAATGTCTAAAGCCCTTTTTAATTAGATGTATTGTCTTTTATGATGAATTGTAATGAATCAAGTTTTATTCATAGTTTACATTAATTTCTAGAAAAGCTCATTTACGGCTGTGTAATTCTTTGTGTAGTATTTATTATGTACACATTGTGATGTTTTAGGGTCTGTACTTCTCTATTAACCTTATTATGGGTTTACGGTGTGACTGTTTATGTTTCTTTTGTACATTTATTTTATGTGCTTGATTTTGTTAGTGGCGGAATCCGATTTTGAACATTGATTGATAATGTGAGCAACCCTGCCCAAACTGCTACACCACAAGGATTAAACATGTTTTCAGTGGCTTGTGTGCAATTGCACAGGGGGCATGGCCTAGCAATTGAGATTGAACTGCACTGTTTGGTGGCAAACCAAGAATAATGGTTTCATTCCTTCTGTAATGACATGGACATACTAAAGAATTAGGGAATGGAGGACTGCCCAGAGAAATGATAGTGGTAATGTTTAACTCAAAGCCTTGCTGCCAACCTTATGTTTTCACTTCTACACAAGTAGTTAATTCAGCAGAATATATACTTGCAATGCAATTTGTCAGGTCCTCAACCGTTTATGCACCTGCTGCAGAAATCTCTGTCTAAGCATCATCACTTGTCATTTATTGTTTGCTACAGTTATGATATGAAAGGTCATTTATAACACGCTTAATACCCAGAGGTTTCTAAGTGCAGACCCAGGGATTGAGCCTGTGGTGCTCCGTGTCGTCTTGCTTCCAAGGCGAGCACGTTGTCCCTGAGCTATCCTACCGAGAAAACCCTCTTATTGGAAAAACAGTTATATTCCCACACAAAATAAACATACTTTAAATCAAAGAAATCCACTTGATACTGTTGAAAAATGGCTACCTTGTAACTGTGAGGATGGTAATGTAAATAAGATGAACAGGGTAGTTAAAACTAGCAACACAGGATCTTGCTAGCTATTGTAGGCAGCCTGCTTAGGCAAGTGTGCTACCTCACTTAGAAGGCTGACTGGCCCTCCTCTGCCTGGTCATTTGTGTTGTCATGGCTGAGGGGCATGACACATGGCCAAAGGCACTCAAACACATCCTGGCTGGGCCTCCTGCAATTCAGCCCCTCAGAATGCTAACCATTCTGAAGTTGCTGCCAAGTATTTAGCGAGAAACCCAACCTGCCTGAAACACTTCCTGCCCCCCACACCCCCACTCCCCCCTACACCCCTAGGTCCAAGTGGTGGTACACACTGCTGGGTAGGGCTCCTTTCTGGGGTTGGGGCAGGGGGTCAAGTTGCAGGCCTGACTTGGCCCCCTGCTGTAGCCACCCGCGAACATTGACCTCATTCTACCTGTTGGAATAATTTGTCGTACCCAAGCACTTAGCCGGGATTCTGCTTCTGCGCATTCTGTTGCCACTCTCTGGCCTGCGTTGAGATTTGGGTGAGGTGGCCCCTGCTCCTAAGATCTGCTCGCAGCCAAGTTCCTCATCATGGCGCCATTTATTCAGCGAGAAATAGATTTTTGGCGTAATAAATAATGCAGAGTAACAGCTTGTCATAGATATTTGCCCTGCTTGAAAGCTCTGCACGCTTATTAATCTGCCTCCTGCCGAAGGTCAGCTCTTACTAATCTTCTCTCTCCAAAAGCAGCGTCTCGGGGCAAGGGGCACCAGACGTGTAGTTACCCCAGAAAGCAGAGCTCGGGAGAGGCTCGGGGGATGGCGGGAAGCACGCATTAGTCTTTAAATGCCAGGGATGTCGGACTGCCGCGTGCTCGGCGAGTACATAGATTTTTAAGCAATCTATCTGGGTCACACACTGACATCTCACAAGTGCGCCGATTCAACCTCCAAGTACTAAAGGAACGTGCGCCCCCGCGCTAGCCTTTCGGTCTTCTTAAATAACCTAATATTCCCGGAATTAGATTACTGCGTGACCTATGTCTCTGATATTATATCGGTTTGCATGTATCCCAGGCCGCAGGCTCTCCTTGACTGACGCATGGTGTGGCAAATGTGTGCCTGATAGTCATGATGGTCACATGTCTCTCCCAATGCGTGAGTGTATAGGGTCATGGGGTCATGAGGTATGCAGCCCATCCTCAAGGCTAGTCGGGATTGGTGTAGGTTCCGCCAGGTGTCTCTTGCTGTCTATTGCCGTTAGGTGTCTGCTCCTTTCCTCCAGAGCCCGGCTAATGCATGTTGTGTTTTGTGACTTCTTATGGCTTTGAGGTGTGTTGACCCTGTCCCGCCCTCTATTCTTGAATGATGTATGATGTTTTGTTTTTCCTGCTGTCAATGAGTATGGGGCATTATATCTCATTCCCCAGGTTCACATTAAATGACGTTTAATGTGTTGTGGCAATGACATATAGATGTGGCATGTCTCCCGCAGTGATCTATGCAAATACGCAGTTACCCAAAATGCTGAGAAAGGCGATGTGAAGATGCAAAGTGTGTATCAGTGTTTCAAAGGAAAAGAGGGCCAACTGCAGGGTATACTGTGTGTGTACTTATGTGTAAGCAAGGGGTCTACAGGCTACAGCCCTCCATATGGGTTCGACTACAATTCCCATCATCCTTCATCATTGGTTATTCTGGCTACTGTTGAGGGTAGTTGTAGTTCAAAACCTCTGGAGAGCAAAAGGTCCAGAATCATGTTGCAGGATATGTGGGTCATACTGTGGCTTCCCAAAATTGCACTGCCTTTCCGTCTCGTGTTGTCCACAATGTAGTCTTCTTATCATGCCCTGGTTATTTCATGAATCATGCTGACCATGTGCAGTGTTTTCCCTGGACATTTGCAATCTCAGGTGACATGCATTGTGTGTTTTTCCATGATACATTGTGGCTGTGCGAGGAGTCTGGAGCATGGAATGTATTGGTCAAGTTATGGTTGCTGTATGAAGGCGGTGCTAGAGTTATCATTCATTTAGGGGTCTATCTAACAGATGACGTTTTTCCATGGTACTTAATTACTCAGTGTTTTTAATCACAAGCACTATTAACTTGTGACCACCTCAGTGGGCATTTTACCAGCCACTTGGACCTTGCCCACACCCTGGGCATCCTCAAGTTAACAAATTTGCCCACTGGGCGTGGCCCGAAAAGGAGGCACTTTGCTTTGTAATGGTTTGACCATTTCCCAGCCTCTCATAGCCAGGCATTTTGTCCAATGGGCACAGCCTTTTGTTATGCCCAGCAGACAGTTTGCACGGTGCCCCAGGACCCCAGGATTTTTCTAGAGCCTCAATGTTCCCACACAGAATGTCTGTAATGGCCACGTTGCCTGAGACATGGCCTACGGACATACCTTTATTCAGAGTAGTATTTGGCCTTTGGAGTACACATAACCTACCTTTAACCAACAGTTGTTTTACTGATTTGTTTAGGTTTTTCTAATGATAAACACTATGTATGCCTGAGTCAACCACAGTGGGCTTTTCTGCTGAACACATGAACGTTGACCCTGGGCACCCCAAATATAATTTAAGTGACCACATGGTGCGTCCACTTTTCCCATGCCCCTAGATACCTTCAGAAAACATGCGGTACTCGTTGCTACGACTAGCCCCACTAGCCACCCACACACACACAGTCTGTGGGTTCAATTGGGACTGAGGGTTATAACAGGGTTAAGTAGGGTTCAAACTCTCCGGAGGGTATCCTTTACCCTAGGAAGAATGAGGGATGACCGCAGGTGGGGGAGAATAGGGTCAAGGGCATATATTTTGTTCCCCATTATGTCTGTTTCATATCAGCAGGCCCCATGGAAACACAGCTGTTATTTCAATTTCTCTGCCATATTCCACCATCTGGGCTCAACTCGCCCTCCCTTGACGGAGAAGACTCATGAGGGCAAAAACAGCTGTTTTGGGTGCATATTGTGTCCCCTCTAGCTCTGCCAGCATTGTTCATGGGGCTACCATATGCCCCTTTTAAATTACTGTGCAGGACCAAAAAATGTTAGCATATCTGGTTTCCTCTCAAAACCTGCCCCCTGTCCACGTAACAATTGGCCAACCAGGGAATCGGAAATGTCATTGTGGGCCACTGGATTGATCCGGGTAGTTCCTTGATATCCCTAAATGGATGTTGCACATATTTTAAAGAAACTGCTTGAAGGTTTTGCAGGAAAGAGGTGAAAGCTTGCTTTTTGGGGCCATCGTCCATCTTCTTGCAAAAGTTTGCCTCAAATTAAAGTGTCCCTCTTCATTTGAGTCCCAAACCATGGCTGCTGTGCACACTGCAGTGCTTATTGAAGCAACTAACACCAAGACTACATGATCTAGTTCACCTCTCAACCCACCACAACCATATTTTCCTGCTGGCACTGTATACGTAATGGTTTACCAGTTAGCGTTAGAACTATATGCTACTTGCAATGGGTGCTCTATTCTACATTGCAGTCAAGTATTCTCCAGTTTCCCTGCACTAGAACTCAAATATTCAGGCTTGAGACCCAGGCGCGAGGAGCTTTTAGTTGCTGGGCCTACCAAAAAAGAAATCCAGAAATGATTCCGAACGCTCAGAATGTCTTTCATGCGTACTGCTGTTTATTATCAAATGTGAGAAGCGCACCAACAGAAGACGGTAATCAAGGAGCAAGACAAGTCCTTCCTGAAATGTATCCAGTCGGGTTGGGTAACTGTATATAACAAAACAGATGTCCCACAAGGTTCTGGTCACTAATATCCCTCACCACCTTTCTTCAATTTACTTTAAAGAACCTTGTGAGATCCCCAATTGTTACTTGCATGACAACAATGAAAGTAGTGTCACATCTCAAATCTCTGCTCTCATTCATTCCCGATTTTGAAGTAACCAGGTGAGTCTTCTAAAATACTTGGCAAGCACTTAATTGACAATGGGGCACTGCAGATTAAGTTGAATGTCACTATATTTTGACTCACATAGAATGGCAATATACTTTTCAGAGTTCTAGGTCATGGAGGACCATGTAACAAGGAGCAAGGGAAAAGGGTGTTTTGTTTTCTTGTCTGTTAATGTAAGCATATGCTTTCTTACATGTCTTATGCAGGCGAGCCAATTTATGAATTTCCAGGGGGGGTGCCCAGATAGAAGGAAGTGACATAGCTGGCAGTGATATCCCCACATTTGTACTTAGTCGCCAACGTGGCAAAGGGTGGAGCGCAGAACAGTGTAAACATTGGCTAGCATGTTCTGCGTATCCTAAAGTCAAGTAAGGAGATGCAAGCCTTCCAGTTGCATTCCAGTAAGCCATCACAGCCCCTACTCCACCCCTCTCTAATCATCCAGGTTGTAGTAGTCCTCAAAAGGTGGAGCAACACCCCTCGGATGGGAGAACGAGACAACACTGTGATCGCTATACAGAAGGTTCAGCTGCAAGAATAACCACCACCACCCAAAAACAATGGTGAGGAAATACATATAAGGTGTCACTGAGGTTGACATAAAGATAGGGAAAAACAGGATGAGACAGGAAGTATTAATCACACCTCTTAGTGAAATACAGTTTCTGATGGGGATCAATTGCCGGAAAAGGTTGTCGCCCCTAATTGATGGGGTAAATGGGGTCTTATAGTCCCTAGCCAAAAAACCCTTGAGGCCTAAGGAAGTGGTATCACAAAACAACAGTACAAAAGAATGCCACACAGTGGCTAAATCAGATGATGCAGTGGAAGTGTATCTTCAGAATGGCTGTGTGCCTAGGGTCACTGTTATTTTGATGTGCCAGGATGAAATGCGAGGTGAAAAAGAGAAACAGTCTACGGAGATTTATTTGGACCCCATGAGAAAATGTCAAAAAGAAATAGATGAAAACACATTGCGCTTTTATTTAAAGGAAGAGAAGTGTAAAGAGAATGTTACTTTAGAGATAAACACAGGAAAACACATTACAACACTTTCCGAAATACGCATGGAAATTGGACAGCCATGGATCCCTGTCTGGGTGAATGGGAATTCTGAAGTGATAGAAGCTACATCAGCACTTGAGCAAGAAAGAAGTTGCATTAATGAGAAAATGCTTCAGCAAATAATTGACAGGGAGGAGATCCCAAAGTTCAGAGTAAAGAACCAACACATTTTTGGGTTGGATAATCCAGAGTCAGGAAAAAGAGTCATAGGAAGATGCATGCTAAGAATCACAATTGGTCCAAAGACTATTCATCACAATGTGTGGATAGTGAGTGGGACAAAAATACAATTGTATCTGGGAAATGACATTATGCACAGAATATGTATAGTGTTAGAATTCCTTAATCACAAGGTGTGGTTCAGGTTGGGGGGACCTGCACCTGAATTTGAAGACAAGAGACAAGGGGCCTCATTCCGAGTATGGAAGTAACCGTGCCGTTAGCGGCACGGCTACCCCCATACAGGGTACCGGGTCCGGGTTCCCTGAATGGGGAAATACCCGGCCAATCCGACCTTGGAGTGCCCGGTTTAGCCCCATTCGGGGAACACAGACCCGGTACATCCCCATTCCCATTTGAGCTCCCATAGGGCTCAATGGGGATGGGGAGGATGCTAATAACGGGCCCGTTAATGACAGGCCCATTGTTAGCTTCCTGGTCTGCTCGCGGACCCGCCAAGGACACCTGGTTTTACAAGGCGTCCTTAGCGGATCGCGCAAGCAAACCTCATAATAAGGCGGTAGGGGGTTAACGGCGCCGCCAGCTCTACCGGCGCCATTAACCTCCTACCACCTGGGTCCTAATGAGGCCCAAGCTTATCATTGCACAGATGGTACCATATGCAATTGAATTACAGGTGAGAAAATACATTACCATCCCTGCATTTACCAAACATTGGACCTCATTATGAGGTTGGAGGCAGGCCACCTCCAAGCTCGCATCCGGGTCCGGCACCCGCAAATGGGCAATTACCGGGCTATTCCGGCCCAGACAGACCCAGAAATTGCCCTTTTGTGGGTGCCGGGCCGGTACATGCCCTATGGGCTCTATGGGAATGGGGAGGGTGGTAGCACCGGTACCATCGCGGTTGCCGTTATGGCCACCAGGTCAGACCTGGTCACTGCAAGGGCACCCGCGAGCAGAACTCGTAGTATGGCGGTACGGTAGCAACGGTGCCGGTAGCGATACCAGCACTGTTGTTACCTTACCACCATACTTGTAATGAGGCCCATTGTATACATATTTTCCACACTTGCATGCATTTAAATAGGATATGCGCTCATGTTCAGTGACATGGGCAGGTAACTTAGAGTAGGAAGGGTGCCAAAAGTGTTAAATAAATCTTGACAGGATAAACACAGCAAAGAAAGAAGAGACAGCAGTCCCACACTATCGGAAGAAGGATTACAAAGGCAAGATTACAGAGAAGATTTTCATCAAAATTACAGAGACAATGTTCACCAAGGTTACAGAGAAGATTTCCATCAGAATAAAGAAAGCTAAAAGCTGGCCTGTTATCATGTACATTCCAGAAAAGATAAAGCAAAGTGCACCATTTCCTCTACTCTAAAAAGATGACACTGCGTTCTACCTGGCCATGGATATAAAGATATAACCCCAGCATCATCACATTAAGGAAATACACAGTGGCAAGGCTAATGCCCTACATGCAAAGACATGAGAAAATTTACTAAAAGGAAAGTACAGTGTAATGTGTTTGTATATCATAACTTTTGCCTCCATTTGGTTTCTTCAGGAAGTGAATGACATTCTATCCATGGACGCAGCAAGAAGAAAGAAAAAGAGCGACTGAAGAAGAAGATTGTTCCTTTTGTGTAATTGTTGGATTTGTCTTGTTGTTTGTTTAATGTTTGATTAATTTGATTATAAAGAAGGGGACAGTTTAACCCCAGTACTGTTAAAAATTACACAACTGTTGGGCAGCGCAGTCAGCAGGGCCAGTGAGGGACACCAGGCACAAAGATTCTTCGGAAGGCATTAGGCCACATTTATTATTACATCTCTTGCATCATTCAAAATGTGACGGACCATGACATCATCAACAATTACATTATCAAATACGTCATCTTTACATCCCTGCTGATGTCATCATTACGTACTTGAGCTTGGGTGTGTGGATGTGGCCATCTGCTTCCCACGCTCTGGAATGGACCATGGTTAATGTGTGACCCCCCTAAACTGACCAGTCCCTCTCCCCTTGCACAGACCGGAAAAAAATGCTCCATCAGCCCCCAGCCTTACACCTCACAATTGCTTGCCAAACCTAGAACCTTAGCCTGAATTAAGCCCTAAATCTCTCTTCCCGTGCTTCGAGTGACCTAAATGGTTGAGCCCATAGCTCAATTCAATGCAGTGTGCTCTAACCTACCACCACCGGTCCCCTAGCCTAGCGGTCAGTTGCACTCCCCCTTTCCCAACAGTATGTATTCCTTTATCCTGAGACAACTACAGCCTGACCTCCGACCCACTGCTCCCAGATCGCCATCAGAACCTCATAATCTCTACCCTGATGCCCCCCTTTACCTATGGGATGCCCCTTGCAGAGCACTTCAATTGTATATACATATATAAGCACATTTTTGCACCCATTCTTCAGTAGCCTGTGGCAGAAGCCAACAGGGAATTTTTGCATTCGCCAATCAGATTTTGCTGACCACTGTAATCCTCGTCACCCTCTGTACCGCCAGCAGACCTTCCCACCACCTGAAGCAGTACCCTTGTTCGCACTGCTGGCAAAACCCACCAGCCATGATACTGGGGTCCTTCCTCCCGTTGTTACGTATCATCTAGAGATATAAAAACAACACAGGGTAAACACATATCATCTCAGATGCTAGACCAGTCAACGCCAAGACCTAGTCCACCATGGAGCTGGGTGCCCTCACCATGGTCATAACCGTCTGACTGATGCAGCAGGGTTGGGGGAGCCCCTCTAGACTGCTCCTCCGACCATGGCCACCAAAGCCTAGTACCACGTCTTCACATCCTACCAGAAACCCCAATCAGTGGGCAATTCCCCCACCTACCATTATCCACACTATCCCAAGCATCTGGATGTGCCCCACCCCCCCCATTCTTTCTTCAATTTGGACCACACATGCATATGTCTCTGTACAACCGGACCACTACCCAGAGAGGCCCGCCTCTCTCCTGTGAGCTCCCACATGCAACCACAACGGAAACAATTGTCTTTCAGTATTGGCCAATCCAGCTGAGGGTGGGGTCCCCTCTCCTGCCCCACCCGCTTTGAAAAGATACCTGGGAAGCCCACAGACCCTCTAACTGTATCCAGCACCTTCGGGTCCCATCCTCCTGCAGACCCTCCCTGTCTAGAGCCCTTCAGCCCGCTCACGGGGAGCCCAAAGACCTTCTGCTTGCATCTAGCACCCTCGGATCCCAATTGCATGGCTCACGCAAGCCCCCCACCTGCCGCAAGCCTTCCAGCCATGGATGGAGTCGGACCTCCACCCAATGGCTCCGGACACCAGGATTGCCACTAGGGGGCAGGCCTCCATCACACAGCTCTTAAAATTCACACCTGCAAAACTCGTGACTTGGCACGGACAATGCTCGGCAGGAAGGTGAGCTACCATCCACACCACCTGAGAAACGGTACCTAGAGGAGCCCGTAGACCCACATCCAGCACCCCTGGATCCTGATCTCCCAGCCCCCGCTGACCCTAATTGCCCCAAAGCCGCCCTGCCCCTGCTCACCATGGGACTTCGCACAAAAATGGCCCTGCGCACCAGGACTGATGCCAAGTATTTATCACGAAAGCCCTGCAAAACCACCACTGCAAAAAACCTACCATTTTAGTCTGGGCACATGCTTGGCATAGGGGGGTGGCCCCTTACCCAGCCACAGTCCTCACAAAACGATAGCTGGGGAGTCCACAGGCCCTTAGCTGGCGCCCTTGTTAAAATGGTGCCTATTTCCTCCCAATGTAACCCTTTGAGCACTTTTAAGCCAATGCCTGGTCTTTAACATGCAACCTCACCACTTGTAAACCCATGCCCTGATCATTCTGCTAGTGGGTCTCCCGATCCCTAATCTCCCAGACCCCACAGACCTTATGAGACCCGAAGCCCCCCGATCCCCTCTCAAAGCAAAGCCTTTCATACCAATGGCTGCAGACAACAGGACTCTCGACATGGGGCAAGCACCTGACCCACAAGCCCCACAAGCAACCACCACTGACACACCTGCCAGGGGGCAAGCCACCATCACCTCAGGCCCGACAAGAACCACAAAAACAACCAACCCCCTCATGTAGCCTGGGTGAACGTCCCTTCACAGAAGGGTGGTCCCTCTTCATCCACATCCCTTGTGAAAACGGTACCCGGGGGAGCCACCAGACACTTGCCCAGTTTCATGCACCATCAGATCCACCTTTCCTGGTGCCCCGCAGGTCCTAACTTTCCAAACCCCTCGAGCCACGCTCATATTGGGCCCCCACAGACCAATGGCTCTGGGCACCCGGGCTGGTACCAGGAAGAAAGAATCCAACCCACAAGTGCCAAAAACCGCCACCACTGCAACCAACTGTCACCAAAAATAGGCACATGTCCAGCAGGAAAGAATGGCCTATTACTCGACCACACTACTTGAGCAACGATACCAAGGGGAAACCCACAGACCCTTGCCCTGAGTCCTGCGCCCCTTTGATCTCCCCCCGCAGACCCTCTTGCCCAGGGACCCTTGCCCAACTCACGTTGTGACATCACTCCCCTGGTGTCACAAAGGTGTCTCAACAAGCATGCTACAAACGCTGCCTACGTAACTGCAGAACGGCACCCAAAGATTCAATAGGAACCCATCGACAATGTGTCTTCGTACTGCCAAAAAAAACACCTCCCAATTGACACATACCTGCTGCCCCTCTGGGAACGACCGAATAGATGAGGCAACTGTGGAACTATATAAATGACAAAAGAGAAGGGCAACATCCTGATGAACCCCCGTACACCAACCCAAGGTAAAGTATAGCTTTTGATCCAAAGCACTTGCCCGGAATTGGACCTTAGGCCTACAGATCATCAATAATGCCAGGAAACCACCACTCAATAGACCCTCCTACCTGCTTCCCAATTGAGAAAAGCAGAAAAAAGATGAGGCAATCCCAGAACAGCTTAAATTACAAAACAAAACACCAAAAAGGGGCAACAATCTTGATGAAACCCCATACACCAACCAAAGGTACCGGATAGCTTTGATTCAAAATGCTTGCCAGGAATTGAACCTGCGACCTACAGATCAAAGTAACAAGCCCTTAACCCACAGAGCCATCATACCAGCACAAAAATCAGGGCATCCTCCCTACTTATTCTCTATAATGTTCCTTTTAGAGCTGAAAGCCAATAGAATAAAACAGTCATTATACTATCCCATGTGGAGCTGCCTTGCAGTCATCAACCCTCTCACATTACTCACAATCACCATTATCAGAAGAGCGGGGGAGCCCCAGTTCCTAGAGCAGCTCACCCCACCTGACCAGAACTATGAGTAAACACTCTGCTACAACCCAATACCCGTGTTTGCCCAGGATTACAGTGCAAATAAACGCGGAAGTCGAAATTGGGACTTTGTGTCCACTAAACAACAACCTAATACCCAGTACCCAAGCCAGAACCTGTCAAGCTCCTTTGCCCCGCATCAGCGGTTATCCGCCTTGTGCCTCTCGCATACATGCATCGTGCTGCATGAAACCATTCCTGGCCCCTCCATACCAAAGGTGAAGTTTTCCAACACCCAATAATTCATTGCAACCCAGTCTATCGGTGCTCATCACTCACGACCAACAAACACTAACCTACAAATGAACAACACCAGGCATGGCTTCACATGAAGCAAGAGAATTACGCTCCACATTCCACCAGACACAGACACTCGATGTTTCACTCTACACCCCAAAAAGCAGAAGTGAATAATTCTAAAATGCACTCCACACTGCAAAAAAGGTAGCAGGTGCTCCTCTTCAGAAATAACATGGCATGATAACCTGTTCTGAGATGGGAGTTTGCAGCACATGCTTTTTGCTCACTGTACCTTTCACAGATGGGAAATATCCATTTGCATATCAGTCTTTGTCCTGCCCACATGGGCAGTCCAGCACCGAAATGCTATGGCAATTCTTCTCTGAACAAGAGTACCAACAGCAACCCCATTCACGTGTTTCAGCCTTGTTGGGCCTCATCAGTGAGGTGAAGCTGCACACTTCGCCAGACACAGTGACTCGCTGTGCCATTCAACACGCCGAAAAGCTGAAGTGAATTATTTTAAGATACACCTGACATTTTACCAGGCGCAAAAAGCAATGCGGCCTCTTGGTCCTGTGCCCATCAGCTCACAATGTCCTTCTCTTATCTTTCCGGAATAGGAAATGAAAAAACAAAACAACCATCCCCTCGTTACATGCCATGTTCCTCAAAACACGCTATCCCCTTGGCGTTCAGTTTCACATCGTAATGCAATCACCATCAGGATACACGCACCACATTGCATGTATTGCTGTATAAGTACAGCATGCTAACCCATTGACAAAGTATCCCAGCGCAAGCTGCAAAAAGTGGCAAATAGACCCAAAATTCAGCAGCTGCCTCTGCAGATCAACATGAAAACCACAGAAAGAGCTAGCAGCCCAAGCGTTCAATTATAGACAATGCTTGTCACCGGCCTGCCTAAAATTGTGTCGTACACCGACCACCTGTATCTTGTCCAAAGTTTAATAAATTCGGCAGCACACTCAATAGCCAGCCTTTCCAAAAGGAAACAGCCTACACTTTAAATCCTTATCAGATGACACGGATGACTCGTTTCACCAAACCATATAAACACACACTGGGAGGCAAAGTACGAATTAAGTAACATCTGCTTCCCAGTTGACGAAGTACTGCACCAGGACGAAAGCATGCATGCCTGGAATCCCATACGAGGACGAGCATCTAAGCATATTGAGTCCTCACAATGCTGAAAACACCTCCCAGCTTAAACCGCCACTCCGTTACCGTCGTCAATATGCCTACCTAGCCAGAGCAACTAACAAGCGTTCTCATCAAGTTAACACATATATGTGGTGCAACAACACTCACAACTAGTATTTAAACACATGAAGGCTTTAAAATCCAGAAAAGAACTCTCAGCTCAAAGACACAACTTCGTTAACCACATCAAGACCCACCGGCCTGAGCAAACAAAATGCGCTCACCATATTTTAACCACAGATAAGCACATCAACCCCGCTCATCTCCAATGCTGCCTCACTGTGCCCGTAGCCAAAACACTCCAAGGCACTCCTGACACGTACGCCAGCTCTCTTTCCCCCGCTGTTGTTGCTTGCCTGCTACCAAACGCCCATCCTCGAGGAAGCTGTGCCCATAGCTCCCATTACGTGATTCCGCTACACGAATCGCCACTGCAACTAGTCGTTCTACGGGGTAAACGAAAACAAAAAAGGTGCTGCCTTCACAGTTTGATGGTCCTGGGCAGGGTAAAACAAAGGGGGGGACACCTTGCGCCTTCTCTCTCTATAACCCCGGGACCACTTGGCTCTACTTCCTGTGCTGGGCGCTGGCATGACATTGATGTTGCTGTGCTGCATGGCGCCAGGTAGTTCCCTTCCCCAAACTGGCACCCCACCCTCGTTGGACTGCCTCCACACCTCCGAATGCACTTCCCTGGCTAAACGCCAGGCTACTATTGTTACAATAAGTTCTATCAAGAATAGAAAAGAAATGTTTCTTTTTTCAATTAAGAGAAGCGTTTCAAGATGACGTTTGAGCTCGGCACGGCACCAAGATGGACACAATGGGGTGGGAACCTATGAAAAGGTTGGGGCAAGTGAGGCATAAACAACATATGTTTGTGCTTTTTAGTCCTACATTACAGGCACACTAAGGCACAGGCGTAGATAAACACCGGTGATGCTAAGGTATGCACATGAGCGAGTAGGAGCAGCCATTCAATTACATTAAAGAAGAGGGAATTTAGTTGCAAGCATTTTAGGAGGTAGGAGAAATATTTTAAAGTATTAGAAGCAGTGAAATAATAATGTTTAGGTTTTAAGAAGAAGTGCTGATAATAAAATGCACTTTTTTTTCAAGAAACTCACCCAGTGTTTTATATTTCAGGCGGACAGAGAACAACTGCACTTCAAATGACCTCTGCACACAAGCCTACGGCAGGGAGAAAGACTCTTACTGTAATAAAAAGGGCTTGGGGGACCAAGCCAGATGTCTATTGCTGCTGAATTTAAGAATAAAGGAAGAAGAAACAATCCGCTTGATGGACTCCCCCATCCTTATGTCCCAATCATGACGATGTCCACTTCACTGATTATTTTACTCAAGAAGACAATCCGTCCTAAGGCAAGGCCCTTATATAAACTAAGGGGCCCATGAACCTGCTGCAAAACAGGCAAAACAGGCAAAAATGCACCAATGGACTGATGAAAGATCTATGAATTCGATATGGAGAGCTTTATTATTTCCCTGCATTCATTTACACACATGTTTAGAGCAAAGGGCAGTGCAAAGGTCAGGTTACTTGACAGAAACCAGAAAGTTTCTTTTGATTTGTATCTACATGGATGTAATTGCAAGCCATGGGGAAAAGCCTCTGAAACAGAATGTTTTTCTCTAAAGTCTTTCAAAAAAGAAACCAGACACCATGAAAAATGGAATGGTTTTGTTCCATTCATCTTCTGCTGTGTTGTGTGTAGATGTTCATGAAGCAAACAGAAGCACTTTGCATATTTATTTTCTTAGCATTTTAGGATTGTTTAATCAGTAAGATGGATAACTAAGTTGCAATTGAGAATTAATCTTTTTCAAGAAATTATGTTTTTTTTTCCCAGTGAAAGCAAATCACTATTGCACAATATTATATTTCAGAGTTCCAATTCTTGCAGAGTAATTTTTACAATTGTAATTTAATTTACACTCTAATTATAAAAACAGTGTGTAAAATGATGATTTTGCACAGTCTAGTTTACATCCATTCAGTGTTGCAGTCAATGGGGTACATTACTATATAGGGCCAGTTGCAGCAGAGTCTTTGCTCAAGGCTGATTGATTGTCATTACACGAATCACATGTGTTATAGCCTCACAAATCTGCAATTAAAACCTCCAAAACCTCACTCTCCAGGAACTGCAAGCGTTATTAAAAAACAAATAAATGTACATATGTAAATGAAATAGAAACTCATCAAAACTTGTCCCTGTTATAATCCAGATAGGTATTTAACTTTATGTAGCGCTTCATGTGTGGTTCGCCCAACATGCATGCACTAATTATTATACTTCATTCTATACTCAGTTTACTGACTTCTGAAGGATGTTAGCTAATAAGATAGCTCAGCTAGTTGAGCGATCTCATTGCTGCAATCTGTGCGTTGCAGGTTTGAATCCCAGTGAGGCCAACTCAGCCTTTCATCCATTTCAAGGTCAATAAAGGAGTTCCAACTTCAGTTTAGTGATAATTGTGATAAATATGTTCTATGTACAGCGCTTTGCCAAAAGCACAATATAAATAACAATTTGATAATGAGATTAAGTATCAAATTTAGCATGGCGTCCTTGCCTCTCTGCACTCTTGTATCATATATACCATTAGGTAGTAATAGGTCCAGGAAATGAAGATTAAACATCAAAAGACAATTCTGCTAACGAACTGCAAAATAAACAACACAATTCAGGTTTGCTTTACTACTTAATTGGCTGAGTATTTGTGTTTTCAACATTTTGGGGGTAATTCATAGAATTTGGCGCACAAGTGGCACACGCAGCTGGCGCACAGAGTGCGCGTGCGGCAGTCTGCGCCAGCTGCGTGCGCCAAAACCCATTCAGGCGCACAGCGTATTCATGGATTAATACATCCATAAGCAGCCGTGGCGCAGAGTGGCGCAGCAACCCTGCAGCAGCACCAGTTATGCCCCCAACCCTACCCCGTGTGCAAAAAACATCACACAAGTCCAGTACATGGTGCAAAGGCCAGTGGACCAGCATACAGCCCCCCAACCACGAAAATGCTTGTAAAACGCCCCGCGCACGTCCCAGAATACACGTACCCCACTCGCGCCGGCCCCATCGCGTGTAAAACTCCCCGTGCACCCCTCGGAATACACGTAGCCCGCTCACACCAGGCCTATCGTGTGTAAAACTCCCTGCGCACCCCTCGGAATACACATACCCCGCTCGTGCCAGGTAAATTGCGTGGAAAAAGTCCCCCCTGGGTGTGGGCTGCCTGTGGGGCATGGCCAGGGTAGATGGGCTGCCTGTGGAGCATGGGGATGGTTGATGGGCAGCCTGCACGAACTTCAGGGGGTGCGGGAAGTTTCACACATGATAGGCCCTGTGCGAGCGGGGTACGTGTATTCCGAGGGGTGTGCGGGTAGTTTTACAAACGATGGGCCTGGCACGAGCGTGGTAAGTGTATTCTGGGGCGTGCAAGGGGAGTTTTACACGCGATAGGCCCTGTGCGAGCAGGGTATGTGTTTTTGGAGGGTACACGGGGAGTTTCACACGCGATAGGCTCTGTGCGAGCGGGGTACGTGTATTCCGAGGGGTGCGTGGGGACTTTTACACATGATGGGCCTGGCGCGAGCGGGGTACGTGTATTTGGGAGGTATGAGGGGAGTTTTACATGTGATAGGCCCTGTGCAAGCGGGGTACATTTATTTGGGGGTACGCGGGGAGTTTCACACGCGATAGGCCCTGTGCGAGCGGGGTACGTGTATTTGGGGGGCACACGGGGAGTTTCACACGCGATAGGCCCTGTGTGAGTGGGGTACATGTATTTGGGGAGTACGCGGGGAGTTTCACATGCAATAGGCTCTGTGCGAGCGGGGTACGTGTATTCCGAGGGGTGCGTGGGGACTTTTACACATGATGGGCCTGGCGCGAGCGGGGTACGTGTATTTGGGAGGTATGAGGGGAGTTTTACATGTGATAGGCCCTGTGCAAGCGGGGTACATTTATTTGGGGGTACGCGGGGAGTTTCACACGCGATAGGCCCTGTGCGAGCGGGGTACGTGTATTTGGGGGGCACACGGGGAGTTTCACACGCGATAGGCCCTGTGTGAGTGGGGTACATGTATTTGGGGAGTACGCGGGGAGTTTCACATGCAATAGGCCCTGTGCGAGCGGGGTATGTGTATTTTGGGGGTACACATGGAGTTTCACACGCGATAGGCCCTGTGCGAGCGGGGTACATGTATTTGGGGTGTACGCGGGTAGTTTCACTTGCTATTTGGTATCGTGGGCCCTCCTGGGTGTGCGGTTTCCCCCCTCCCCATGCCCTGAAGGCAGCCCACACCACAGGGGACTACCCTACAACCATCACCATGCCCTGCAGGCAGCCCACATGGCACCATGCACTTGTGAGCACACTTGTGAGCCCCGACTCATGTACCCCCACCCACTCACCCACCCACCATTGACGGGCACCTGCCAGCAGGCCCTGACTCATGTCCCCCCACCCAATCACCCACCCACCATTGACAGGCACCTGCCAGCAGGCCCTGACTCATGTCCCCCCACCCACTCACCCACCCACCATTGACAGGCACCTGCCAGCAGGCCCCGATTCATGTCCCCCTGCACCCCCACCCACCCCGCAGTGACAGGCACCTGCCAGCAGGCCCCAACTCATGTACCCCTGCACCCCCACCCACCCACCATTGACAGGCACCTGCCAGCAGGCCCCGACTCATGTCCCCCTGTACCCCCACCCACACAGCAGTGACGGACACCTACCAGCAGGCCCCGACTCATGTCCCCCCACCCACCATTGACGGGCACCTGCCAACAGGTCCGACAGGTCCGACTCATGTCCCGCTGCACCCCAATTTCACCCTGGCATTGGTGTGCATCATGTTGGCGTACTGCAATGGCCTGTTCAAGGCTCCTGTGCACATGCAAACTTCCACCAGCCAACCTGCCAGACACATACAGTGGGGTACATCCTCTGTCCTTCATGCAGGGTGTCTCACTTGGACTGTGCAGATGGCAGATGCTCTGCAGGGACTTGAGTGCCCATTTATGCTCCATGTGCATTCCATGCATGCTCCTATGTGTCCTTGACAGGATGATCATTGTAATACGTGTCCAGGATGACCTATATTTCATGGCATTTGATCATCCATTCCATGCCCACTCTGGCTCAGTCTAGCATCACACACAGGTTTAGGGTTTCACAGTCTGTGTGGGGCACAGGCCTCCCCCTGTTTTGTGAAATCAAAATCAAAATATCGAGGCTAAGTACCCCAAAAGGAAATACACCGAACACGGGTTACAAAGGAACATACAAACTACTTTATTTTAAACTGAATTCAGTTACAAAGAACAGAACAAAATCAGATAGCTATCGGCCCTCAGTGCAACACAGCGAACTCCAGCGTGGTTCAGTTTGTTCAGTGAGAGACGCTGTACATTAGAATTCATTGCTTTTTATACTATTTGCGAACATGATGTCCAACCCTCCTTCGGGTTAATATTCCTCTAATACATTACTGATCCAAGGTTCATGCCGAGTCTGCATATCCACATGTAACTGGTTTGCTTTTAATACATATATCAACAAGCCTACACGGCAACTGTGTGGTCTGGGGTTTCCCATGCAGGTCTTCTCAAACATTAATACAATGTAGTTAAACAAGTGTTCTATGTTCAGTATTTGAATACCTTGTTCTCAACATATGCTCGCGGATTAGTTTCATTGCACGAGTAATCCTTTGCACACAGGTCAACAAAGGACAAGGTCTCAGTTCACGACCTCAACAAGTGGCCTGCAGGCAAGTTACATATTAGCTACATGCAGAAGTCAAAACGGCCATGTGGTATTTCAGAATGACATCGTCCACCATTTTAACTCACAATGTGACTTTACAAAGCAAACCTAAAAGGGCGGATTGACCTAAAATGGCAGTTTACATTGATTTTAAGGTCAGGACCTTGCAACACGCATTTCTTCGCAAGTGACTTACAAGCAGCTTGGCGTAGGCCAATATACATATATTCACTGCAATAGGAGGCACGATATAATTTCTCATTTGACAAACCCTCCTTTTGGCCTATGCCAAGTGCTAAACTACTTCTGATCTCCTTGCAAATAGCTCCATGCATCATCGTCCATGCACCCTGAATCGCTGTCTGAAATATCTATTGCCATTAGGTAATTCGCTAGAATTTCTTTTAACACATATTCTATGGAAGTTTAATCTGGGGCATACACTTTATGTCCCATCGTACCTATCCCTTGTGCACAACATCCCCCTAGCATCGAACATATACTACGTAGACACTGAATACAGCAACAAAGGAACAAAAGAATTCCCAAGACTGAAAGCACCTTCCAACACCAAGATCGCAAGAAGTCCCAGAACGAAGCGCTAAGATCCCATTTACCCTCGGGAACATGCACTTCTGAACTAAGGATGTGCAGATTCTGTATTGCCTTGAAGATAGTTCGGGAGGAATCTAGAAAAAAAACACAGCAAGCGGACCCCACTAATTTACACACTCCACCACGTTCAGCCAGAATGACATCTAATGCCATCTGGTTTTGAAGCGCTACTAGTCTTATCACCTTCTGTTCTAATGTCATATTATAGAGTATGTCCGTGGTCCGGTTGATGGTTCTCTCCAGTACTCTCGCTAGTTTTCTGATATCTTTGGAATTCGCTATCTGCCCCCACAATGGCACAACTGATTTTGCTATATCTCCCAAGATTTGTGCTGGAGTGTCACCATTCTCATCCCGCCGTGGACAAGCCTTTGAAACTTATATTGTACTAGCTATAAACACCCCCGGTAACAGGATCCCTAAATAACAGGTTCCCTGCCAATCCTGGGCAACCATGGTAATGCTACATTACGGCAGACAAAGTAGACAAGTTCGCCTACATACAAAGGTCTGTTTTCCCCAGTCAAATTTGCAACGTTCGCACAACCTAGTAAATCTCCAATTGACTGAGTACCATTCCTCTGTATGCAAAAAGAAACTGAATCGGGGCTATGATTAACAGTGTAAAAAGGAGGCATGGCATCCTTATTGCCTATCAGAGCCATCTTAATAGAAATCAAAGATTGGAAAGGACGGGATAGTCTGTCGGAAGGCCTAATAGAAGCAACATTAGGTTTACTCCTGTTTGCGAAAAACCGAGCATCAAAACACGTTTCTCAAAACTATTCTAATTAGTGCCGTCAAAGTTCCCTGAGATGCTATCATTCCAACGGCCAAAGAACAGTGCTCTAAGAGAAGCATAACAAGCAGTTGTCAAAGGTAAAGGATGAATATACCAACCTAACCCCTTATCCCCGTGTTGCGGTAAATGTGAACAGACCCAACAGTTAGACCTATTAAAAATGGCATGCATAGCATTCATCATAAGTAGCAGAGTGTGATTGTGGTACCTTTGTCTATGCTGAGAGTCCCTAGGGGACAGAGTATGCAAATGTACAAAGGAAGTAGGAACAGTAGGTACATTTTCAGTTGGCAACAAGGATTCTAAAGGATATGTTTCCTCGAGGTACCACAATCCTAAAACAGTGACTATTATAAAACCAAATATTATTATAAAAACACAGCAATACGTTTTCGGGGCCCAGGTGCATTGTCCATTGTCCCGGTTGTTCACCCCATCATTTACAAGTCCCATACGAGCGGTAGCGGTGGCAGGCATTGTAGTACCTTTGGAGAGTGTGGAGACAAGATGGCTGCTTCCCCAAGCCTCACGGGCTCAGAAAGATTCTCCGACACACTCTTGGTGATATTTACTGCTTTGGGATTGTTGGTTGCAGCGTTAGTGAGGGGTTCTGTTTCTTCTGTATCATGTGGCACAGGGTGAGGAACTTTCTTGACGTGGGACGCGTGGATCCAATTCTTTCTTCCAGAAACCCGCACTGCTGTTTGGGTGACCAACAGGACTTGAAACGGGCCCCGTCAGCGAGGTGGAAGGCAGGAAGAGCGCTGAAATGCCTTGATGAGCACCCAACTTCCAGGCCGTATGCTGTGGCCCGGGCCCTCGTATCGCGCAGGTAAAGCCTCTCATACCTGGTGATAAATCAAATACAGGTTTTTAGTCAACTGACTGCAATAATCTGAAAGTACTACATTTTCAAAATTTCTTAACGAGCTACATTTAGGAAGGTTCCAGATATTGGCAGGTCTCCCCATTACCACCTCAAATGGAAAGAGTCCAGTCTTAGTTTGCGGGGTTGTACGCATGGATTATAACACGATTGGTAAGGTGTCCAGCCATTTCATTCTTCTAACGTGGCATCAGCTTGGATATCCCGCACAGACCCAACCCTCATCCATTGCATAAGTATTTACAATCTCCCTTGAAACATACATCTCCGTAAGGGGATCAGTAGCAGTTTGTCTAGCTATCTGATCAGCGAAAGCATTCCCTTTTCCTATGTCATCTGTAATCTTTCGATGTGCTGCACATTTCATAACGGCTAACTGAGTAGGGAGCGCAAGCGCTGAGAGTATTTGTACTATTAGGGAGCCATGTTGGATTTTGGTGCCATGTGAAGTTAAGAACCCTCTCTCTGACCAAAGTCTCCCAAAGTTGCGAACCACCCCAAAGGCATACTGACTATCAGTATATATGTTTACTGCAAGCCCTTCGGAAAGTTCACAAGCTCGGTTCAATGCAATAATCTCTGCGGCCTGCGCAGAGTTATGCGTAATTCTCTTGGTCTCCACGACCGTGCTTAATGTGGTGATTTGCATAAGCTGTGGATGTACCACCCGGAAGTTTGAAGCAGGAGCCATCAGAAAACAGCTCTCCTTGCGGATTATCCAAAGGAGTGTCTTTCAAATCAATTCTACCCTTTTTCTCTTGTTCGGTAGTATACAGACAGTCATGTGACTCTTCATCGCCGCAAGTAGTACCTTGCGGGAAAGGTAGGAGTTCAGCCGGATTAATTTGAATGTGAGGAGCAAACAAGATCAATTCATATCTAGTCAACCATGCGGAAGTGAGGTGTTGCGTTTGGGTTCGGTTCAGTAGAACATCTACAGAGTGAGGCACCATCAGGGTTAGATCATGGCCTAGGACCATTCCGTCACTCTGTTTTACAGACGCAGCAGCAGCAGCGACAGCTCGCAAACATCTTGACAAAGCGCATGCTACAGGATCAAGGGCGGAAGAAAAGTAACTGCACGGCCGATTCTTCCCTCCATGTTCCTGCGTCAATACAGCCAAAGCACATCCATCACATTCATGCACAAACAACACAAAGGCATTTTCATAGTTTGGTGTGCCCAAAACTGGTGCAGAGCATAATGCAGTCTTGACCAAGTCAAACGATTGCTGGTGTTCCGCGTTCCATGGCAATGGTGAAGAAATGCCCTTCTTTGTCAAAGCCAACATCGGTATGATCACTAGTGAAAAATGTGGGATCCACAACCTACAGTAACAAGCCATACCTATCAAGGCTCTAACTTCCTTCTGTGTATTTGGGACAGACATGCCAGAAATGTGTTTTATTCTTTCAGGTGTCAATCTTCTTCCCTCCTTTGACAGGAGATAGCCTAAATAGGCGACCTCCTGGCAAAAATATTGAAACTTTTTAAGCGAAGCTTTGTGACTATGTTTAGCTAGATGAATAAGCAACAACACAGTGCCCTCCTTACAGGCGCTCTCAGAGTCAGCAGCTAAAAGCAAGTCATCAACATATTGAAGCAATGTACAAGTAGAGGGCAATTCAAGGGTATCAAGCTGTTCTTTCAAAGCCCTACTATAGATGCTAGGACTCTCTGTGTACCCTTCAAGTGCACGAGTAAATGTGAACGAGTGTCCCCCTAGGGTGAACGCGAACAAGTATCTACTATCCTTGTGTATAGGAATACTAAAGAAAGCATTCTTTAGATCCACAACACTAAAGTAAGTAGCTGTAGCTGGAATCATGGTTAAGATTGTCGTCACATCAGGCACAATAGGAAATTGTGGAGCACCAACTTTATTAATGGCATGTAGATCAATTATGAAACGGAATGGAATTGCATTATCACCTTTCTTGTGCATGGGTAAAATCGGACTATTGCACAAACCTCCTGAAATTTCTTCAATCTCCCCGCGATGCACAAAATCGGAAACAATGCATTTCAAAGCTCGCTCGCCCTCAACTGAAATCTTATACTGGGGAATGCGTGGCAGCTCAATTCCATGTTTCAAAACTATCTTAACAGGCTCAATCTGTAAAACACAGACATAATTGTCGTCAACAGCCCATAAGCTCTCTGGTACATTAATGAATTCTGGCGGCAAAGGTCTAGTCAAGAATTGCGAGACAGAAAATTGCTGTGGTGAAATCGTCAAGCGCACTCAATCAGAAGAACAATAAATTACTGCATTTAATTCTTTTAACAGGTTTAACCGCAGCAAATTCTCTCCACAATTTGAAGTCAGCAGAAATGGACAGTGGTCCGTAAAGGGACCCAAAGAAATGGGTACCGGCGAAGAAACCGGACAAACAACTGGCGTGCCAGAAAACCCTACAGAAACATTGGTTTGCCCTGACAGTGGAATGTTTGGAAACCGTGAATGATCAATGGAACACTCCTGTGCTCCAGTATCTATCAAAAACTGATGTTTCCTATTTCCCACCACCATTTCAACATAGGGACCTTTTTGATTGATGGGAATAGGTGTAGGTTCCAAACCCTGCTTCGGGCAATCCTAACAAAACAGAATGTTATCAAAAGGAAGCTCTTCAGATAAATATGCAGCAGAAGGATGATCAAATATGTTCCTAGTATCCACACTCGGAGTCTGATTATCCTGTGAAAAAGGTTGCTGAGGATCCTGTGTAAAATGACCTCTACCAGGGCCCCCTACACCCAGGCGACCTCTGGATCGTCTACCCACATTCCCAAATGTGTTGTTCGACCTCTGTCGAAGGACGGGGCATTGTGCACGCCAATCACCCTCTTGACGACAATAGGCAAACTGGTTAATGTTCACAGGACCCAAGAGCACATTCCCTTGCGGGACATACTGACCTCTAATCTGTGAACAACCCCCTCTGGGGCCTCTAACAATTTGCTGTAATAGCACTTTAGTCTTTAAATCACCTTTTCGTTTCTATTTAACTCTCGTAGTACTGAGCCATATGCAGTACTTCTGATTGGGACTTCGCCTGCCAAGCGCTCTCAGAGGACATAATCTGTTAATGGATGTCAGGCAACAATCCACGCACAAATTTGTCCACAAATAACCTTTTCCCAGACTCTGTGCCTAAGTCTTGTCCGCTGAAATCTGAGAATACCTGTTCGAACTGATTAAAGAACTCGGTAGCACCTTCAGACTTCCTTTGGACACAGGCCGTAAGTTTGTCCCAAATAATTATTTTCTCCGGGATTATGGTTTTTAATTTTGTAATGATTCTATCAGGCAAGGTTTGTATCACCTGGGGCGGTCTTTCGCCAGCTAGCCTTTCTCCATCGAATCTAGTTATATTCGCCCATGTATCTCCCAACCCTAGCAGGTCGTCTATAGTTCTAACTTGTTTCACAAATCTACGGGCATGAGTTCAGAAAATAACAAATCGATATCGCCTAAGGTGAACACTGAGTACTGCAAAGCGGACTCTATTTCTTTATAGAATCCTGTCGGATTTTTCCTAATATCAGGAATAGATTGCCTAATAGTGTTCACTTCCTGTCTTGAGAACGGGACGTGAACAAACTGCGATACATAATGTGCAGGAATGTTCACAGCGACTACATTTGCTGCAGGATCAGCCGCAATCTCAACCTTCGGGACAAAATTCGGAGGAACCTCTCTCATAGGCAACTGAGAAGTAGGTGACTCCGAATGCTTACCAAGCTATTGTTATTGCTTCCGCGCTCTGAGTGCGTTGTCTGTCCCTGCTCTCCCCTCCCACTTCCTGGTCCTCCTCGTGCTCCCGCCTCCCTGCCCGCCCACCCCCCCCTCTGATTGGCTGTGTGGCTGCCTTCCCTCTGGGCTACTCGACGCCCGCTGCTCCTATTCGCTTCTTTGTCCAGCTGAGCGTGGGAGAGCGGTCACTGGTAGCCCTTGAGGGAACTGCAGGCCTTGGATGCCCTTCCTTGCCCATCGGGCCTCTGTGAGTTAAATCTGCAAATGTTTTGTTATTGCTTCCGCGCTCTGAGCACGTTGTCTGTTCCTGCTCTCCCCTCCCACTTCCTGGTCCTCCTCGTGCTCCCGCCTCCCTGCCGGCCCACACCCCCATCCCCTTCCTCTCCTCCCTCTTCCTATAACCACACACCTCCTGGGCAGCCCTCTGCCCGGCAGCCCCTGCGGCTAAGGGCCCCTAGGCCAAGGGCGACTCCTACAGTTGCGGCTTCCTGTGTGTCTGCAGGTGTCCGCAGGGGACGCTTGGCGCCAGTACTTGCTATCCCCTTCCTCGCCCAGCCCACCCCACCTACACCTGGCCATTGCACCTGCATGTTGTCCTCACCTCACTGTGTCACAGTTGTGGTAAACTAGGGTTTTTTCTCCCCCTGCAGGACTCTCAAACTTAGGTGGCCCCACCACTGTGTACCTAATTCGCATACCGTTGTCTGTTCTGAAAATGTGGTAACCTGTGCTTGCCGCTCTCTTCCTGTCTGCGTGCTCTCGCATCGTCTGTCCTCCCCCCACCCCCTCCTACTCCATGGTGCTCTCTATCTCGCCTATCTTCTCTAACTGCTTTTCTATTGACTATCCTGCTCTCCTCACTAAATCTGGTAGGAAAAAGTTTAAAAAGGACATCCTGGTCTCCAACCCAGGCCTCCCTATTGCTGACACCTACACTAGTGCCAGCTCTAAGGAAACTCTCACTGACATCCTCTTTTTCGTGCCTTCTCCTGACCTATGGACTCTTCATATGGTCTCCGTGCTCTCTCCTTTTTCCTCTTCTCCCATTACGGTGGCACCCGTTGGGATGTCCTCTTGGCTTCCTTCCACTCCTCTAAGACCATCATTAATGTCTACGCTAATGGGTCCGTCTTGGTCCAAGGCTCTCAGGCCAACCTTCACCTCTTTGATAGACGCTTCCCAGGCCTCATCAACTTCCTTTCCTCTCCTGCTGTCCCCCCTCCTCTGTGCTCGTCTACCTTGCCTCTACCCTCCCTCCCTGCCCCCTCTCATGCTCCTTCTTCACCTCCTTCTTCTACACCTCTGCAGGGCGTACCTCTGATCTGTACCCCTCCCCGGAAGTCCTTCAAGGTTGGCAACCGCCTCCACATTGCCTCTCTTAAATCTCGCTCTGCCATCAAGCATTCCTCTGATATCTGTCGCCTTCTTGAGGAACAGGACCTTGACGTCCTCGGTCTCACTGAGACATGGTTCACAGCCAGCTCTGTCACTAGCTTTGACACACTCCTACCTGATGGTTACATGATCCTCTCTGTGCCCAGGCCTAACTGTGCTGGGGAGGGTGTTGCCCTTATCTTCCCTGAGTGGATTCCTGCCACTGTCATTCCTACGCAGACCTACTCCTCTTTTGAATGTCTTGTCCGCCGACTCTCTCTCTCTCCCAGCCATTCCCTTACCGTGGCTACTATCTATCGGCCACCTGGTCAAATTTCCTCCTTCCTCTCTGAGTGGGCTGACCTTTCCTCCTCACTCCTGACCGCTACCACTCAACTCCTCTTTCTTGGTGACTTCAACATCCACCTGGATGCCTCCTGTCCCCCCACTGGACTCTTTCGTGACCTCTGCGACTCTCTCTCACTCTCTATTCTCCCGTCTGGGCCTACTCATTCTGCAGGGCACACTCTTGATGCTCTGATCTCTTCTGACCTTCCCCTCTCCGTCCCTCTCTCCATTCCTCTCTCCTGGAGTGATCACTTTCTCCTATCCTCCCACCTTACCCTCCCTACCCCTCAGGCAAAGCCACCCTCATCATCGCCAGCCACCTTCTCGGCCATCCGACCCATGAAGCGCATGTCAGTTGAGGCTTTCGCTGCCACCTTCTCATCTCCCCCTCCCCCTTCGGCTGACTCCCACCCTGACACAGCCCTCTCCATGCTCCACTCTGCTATATCTGATACTCTTGATATCCTTGCCCCTGTCATGAGAATCCGCCTGGCCCAAAGCCAAATGTAACTCCTGGTATGACTCGGATCTCGTCACCCTTAAACGCAAGTGCAGGGTGGCAGAGAGGAAATGGCGTGCTTCGTGTTCATCCTCTGACAAACTGGCCTGCCGCCTGCTCTAAAGGCAATACCGTCTCTACGTTCTCATCAAGAAGAGAGCCCTTATCCAAGCCCGCATCTCTGTGGCATCTAACAACTCGGCTGAACTCTTTAAAATCTGCAAGGAGCTTGCCAACCCTGCTGCAGTCTCTGCCTCTCCTGTCACCTCCCAGGCCCTCTGCACGGCACTGGCCTCTCACTTCATCTCTAAAACTCAGGACATCCTGTCCTCACTCTCATCCTATCACCTCCCTCCCTCTCTTCCCGGCTTTTCCTCTGGCCCTTCTGCAGCCACCCCTCCTCCCTCCTTCTCTGCCTTTCCCCTTTTTTCTGCTGACGAGGTCTCCAGACAAGTCCGATCTATGAAAGTCTCGTCTAAACAGGTTCACCCCTGTTCCTCCAAAACTATCAAGGACCACATCGACTCCCTGGCTCCCGCCCTGGCTGATTTTTGCAACCACTCCTTTGCCTCTGGAGTCTTCCCATCCCCCCTCAAGCACTCCCTTGTGCACCCTCTTCTTAAGAAATCCTCTTCCGACCCCTCCTGCCTGGCTAACTATCGCCCAATCTCCATCACTCCCTTCCTGGGCAAGCTCCTGGAGAAACTGGCCATCTCCCAGCTTAACCTCCATGCTGAATCTGTTGGTAGCCTTCATGACCATCAGTCTGGCTTCAGAGCTGCCAGAAGCACGGAAACTGCTCTCCTGAACATCTGTGAAGACTTGCTCTCCAACCTTGACTCTAACACTCCTTGTGTTCTCATTTTGCTTGATCTCTCTTCTGTCTTTGATACTGTCAACCATGCCATCCTGCTCAACTGTCTCCATGATAACCTGGGTATCACTGGTCAGGCTCTGGCGTGGCTGACTTCTTTCCTTTCCAATCAACCCTCCCAGGTCCAACTTGGGTCCTTCCTCTCTGATGTCTTCTTCTCCACCTGTGGTGTTCCCCAGGGATCTAATCTCTCTCCCTGGCTTTTCAACCAGTATCTGTCACTCCTTGCCCACTGCATCGCCGCCCTCTGCCCCAACTTTCAGTGCTATGCAGACGATACCCAGCTCATTTTCAGGCTACCCTCGGACACCTCCTCTCCTTCCCTCATCTCTGACTGTCTGTCTGCTATCCAGGAATGGTGTGCCGCCAATGACCTCTGCCTTAATGCCAGTAAGACTGAGATTCTACTCATCGGCACACCCACTCCCTCTTCCCTGCAGCTCTCTGGCCGGCCTCTCTTGGCCCTCTTCCTGCTCCTACCTGCAAGGCTAAAAACCTCGGGGTCATCTTTGACTCTACACTCTCCTTCTCTCCTCACATATCTGACGTCTCTAAGAAGTCACACTACCAGCTGCACCTCCTCAGAGGTATTCTTCCCTTCCTCTGCTTCCCCCAGAAGCTCACTGTCTCCCGAGCCCTGGTTCTCTCGAAGCTTGATTTCTGTAACAGCCGCTATCTTAATCTGCCTGCCTCCACTGTCTGCCCTCTGCAACTCATCCGGAACAGAACTGCGAGACTTGTCCTTGGCCTCAAGCCCAGGGACCGTATCTCTCCAGGACTGAAATCTCTACACTGGCTCCCAGTGGCTGCGAGGATTAAGTTCAAAACCCTCTGCATTATCCACAAGGCCTTCTGGGGCCTGGGGCCAAAATACCTTCAACTCTGTATTCCTAAATATCTTCCTTCCCGAGCCCTTCGCTCATCTGTCTCCAACTCCCTCAGGGTCAGCCGCTTCTCAAAGCAACGAGCTGGGGGTAGATCTCTCTCTGTGGCAGGGGCCTCCCTCTGGAACAGCCTTCCTGCCTCCCTGAAACTTGAGGAGAACCATCTCCGGTTCCGGAAGCACCTCAAAACCTTCCTCTTTGCTTCTGCTTTCTCTGTCCCTCTCCCCTGCTAAATTCTACACTGAAATTGCACTGAATCTGCAACTGGGCCACTCTCACCGACCTCGGTCCTGGGCCCAGCCACTCTCCACTTGCACTGCCTCCCTAGCATCCCCTGAACTGCGGGACTGTCTCTGTATCCCTACAGCACCCCCTTCCCAGCACTTGCCTGCACTTACCTTGCACTTGCCAATAGCTGGCCCTATTTATTTATTTATTTGTATTCTACTTACTTGCACTGCACTTCCCACTCCCCTTCCCCTTGCACTTTTTCCTTCCCCTACCCCTGCACTTGCGCAGTCTGAATGATACTTGGCCTAGTAGGATCGTTGTCTGTCTTCCCCTTGTTCCCCCTCCCTGCCTCGTCGCGCCTTGAAACACTTGTGTATAGGCGCGTTACAAATGCCATATCATATCATATCATATCATATCATATCGTATCATATCATATCATATCAAGCAACAGAGCTAAATCGAGCGCTAAAGCAGTCGAAGAAGTGTCAAGTGAAAAGGCCCTCTTATAAATACTCAATAACTCTGTGGGACAACTGATCTTTCTTTTTACACAATCATCCTGTAGGTACTCTATCATTACCTGTATCACGTTCCTCTGCATTTCTGGTGTATACTGACTATGTGTGTAATATACCTCAACTGGAGTTATCGGCATATCTGAAATCCATCTAAGCGCGTCCTTCGTACAAATTTGTGCTTCCTCAGATATCGATTTACAACAAGGAAGGAACCGTTTCTGTACATACATACTTTCCCCCTCGTCCTCCTCATTCTGTGACCTTTCCAACTCCTTTCTATGCCCAAATAACTTCTCGACATGTTCATTTACTTTCTCCACAGTGTCTCTAGAAAACGCTAAAGTATTTAGATCCCTTAACCCTTGCGGAAGATCTGTATTATTTAATTTACCCCACATTACAGGTAAATGAATCCCTAAACCTTCAATAAAAACATTTTTCTCAGGAAAATTATCCATATTATTAAGTGTGGCAAAAACATTAGCTTGATCATCCCTCTCCATACAATGCTTAGCCCATGTAATCAACTCACATTTCTTCTCTGGTGGTAAAGTATTGCGAATGACAACCTTCGACCCTGCACCTCGATCGACTGCTAGCGGCTCAGGACCACTTGGAAGAGAGGGAGCAGGCAAATTCAATGGAGGTACTGTTACTGGTGCGATAAGAAGAGGGGGAGGAGCTGGAGGAAGAGGGGCATTATGGGAGGAGCAGGAACAATGGCAACAACAGCAGGTAGAGCAGGAATAACAGGAGGAAGAGGCAAAGCAGCAGGAAGAGGAACATTCGGAGGTGGCACAGAGGCACCAGGCCTTCGTTCATTTAACAATTTGTCTATGAATTCATCGGAAGCATGGAAGTCTTTGGAAGGATAGATTTTCTGAATTCCAAGTGAGAAAGCCCTATCCATATTCCTATTCGATTTAGAATGTTTATCTTGGTCATACAATAATGCTTTTTTCGGCGTTCTTCTTATGACGGCGAGCATGTATTTCTCTACTTATAAGTTTCTGTAACGCTTCTTTTTTCCAATTCTGCAAAACATCAAATGCTGCAGGTCTAGCCTTTTTCTTTAATAGAATTGACTCTAAATACTCAATACGAGGGATTTCAAAACTACCATTGATTGGCCACTGAAGTTCGGAGGCATGTCTGGTTTGTCTGTGCCAAATATCATTAAATACTATACTTCCAAATGCCATGCTTACAGTACATAATACACGCCGGCGACTCCTCCTGTGGTGCAGGACGGCTAAATTCCAAAGATTGTCTATCGCTGTGGAACAACGCCCTGAAGCAGGTAGACAATTTCCCAGGCATATCAAATTATTGGTGTTACCTGGTCTATAATTGTGTCTGCAGATACAATACGCCAAAATCATATTATCAGGATTATATTGAGAGTCAGGTCACGACTCACCTGATCAAGCCTAAGGAGGTCCGATCGGATTTCAAAGAATCTTACCTAACTAATCTTACCTCGTCTATGGTGATTTCGGCAAATCTGCACGCCTCGATAAGTGGACCCTCGTCAAGATGCCATCTCGGACCACAAGCTAATCGTCCAGGGATCGGGTCGTGCAGCGCTGCTGAGGTGTCAGGTCTCGTTCAGAATGGGCCCCTTATTTTTGTCACACCGTCCGATCCCGGTCCGATAGCCTGCGTCAACCTTCGACAATCCAGCATCAATCCTGAGGTTTCCAATTCGGGCACCAACTGTGAAAACAAAATCAAAATATCGAGGCTGAGTACCCCAAAAGGAAATACACCGAACACGGGTTACAAAGGAACATACAAAGTACTTTATTTTATACTGAATTCAGTTACAAAGACAGAACAAAATAAGATAGCTATCGGCCCTCAGTGCGACACAGCGAACTCTAGTGTGGTTCAGTGTGTTCAGTGAGAGACTCTGTACATTGGAATTCATTGCTTTTTATACTATTTGCGAACACGATGTCCAACCCTCCTTCGGGTTAATATTCCTCTAATACATTACTGATCTAGGTTTCATGCCGAGTCCGCATATCCACATGTAACTGGTTTGCTTTTAATACATATATCAACAATCCTACACGGCAACTATGTGTCTGGGATTTCCCATGCAGGACTTCTCAAACATTAATACAATGTAGTTAAACAAGTGTTCTATGTTCAGTATTTGAATACATTGTTCTCAACATATGCTCATGGATTAGTTTCATTGCATGAGTAATTCTTTGCACACAGGTCAACGAAGGACAAGGTCTCAGTTCACAACCTCAACAAGTGGCCTGTAGGCAAGTTACATATTAGCTACATGCAGAGGTCAAGACGGCCATGTTGTATTTCGTAATGACATTGTCCACCATTTTAACTTACAGGGTGACTTTACAAAGCAAACCTAAAATGGCGGATTGACCTAAAATGACGGTTTACATTGATTTTAAGGTCAGGATCTTGCAACACGGATTTCTTCGCAAGTGACTTACAAGCAGCTTGGCGTAGGCCAATATATATATATTCACTGCAATAGGAGGCACGATATAATTTCTCATTTGACAGTTTCAGGCCCACTGACTCTGTTCAACTGCTGTAGTGGCTTCTGCACACATGGGTGTACTACTGAGGGTTCATCATGTGTCCTGCTTACTGTCCCATCATCATCTGCTGTGTTGTCAGTTCACTCAGATGATGCAATTGACGCTAGTCAACACTGTCTGTCAATCCACAGGTCTCTGGTCACCTTTTCGCTGACATGTAATGCTTCTCTGCATTTTCACTTTGGGGGGTTGGGTGTTTGCTTGTAGACATGCAACCCATTGCATGCACATTACACCTGATGGCTGAACTTGCCCTTGCACTGCCTTCACGTTTATTGACAGACATCATAATGTATCATGTAGATAGTGGGTAACGTACATATGTTCTGCAGTGCATAAACCCACTTCTGAGCCGTGTTACACCCTTCTACATACCTACTCACTGATGCGATGTCAAGTCACCTAGCATGTATGGCCAGTTTTTCATCCCTTCTTTGTCATGAATGCGACGGGCACAGGTGCATCCTGTGACACATGTACTCAGTATTGGAACTCCCTAGTGGTTGTTTAGATGAGTTGATTGGTCAATCTGCGGCCTATACCAACTGGCATAGGGCACTGATTGGATGTAGCCTGCCAATCGGGTTGTAATGACTGTGAAGCTTCCTTCACGTGTGTATGTGTGCACTTCCACATACATCAAAGCAAGCAGCGTTATAGCTGCTTGCTTTGGTGTATTGGATGCTGGTCATTTTCACCATACAGGTATATGGGGAAATGGGTGTTTTTGAACGCTTTCACATTTACATATGCAAGCAGCTTCAAAATTGTGTGGTGCAACATTGTGAGTACTCACTTATGTGTTTGTGAAAGTGTCCATTTACACATGTGTCTTCTGCAGCTTTCTTGTTGACTGACTAATATGTAGTTGATAGACGTTTATGCTGGTGAGATTTTCTGCATTGCGCACGTTATGTGGAACTGGCATGGTCCCAAAGGTTCACTGTTGTGCAGTATGTGTATGCCCGGGCCCACTTAGCAACTATGGTGGGTCTTGGGCGTGGAAATTTCCCAAAGGAATGATGTAATAGGGCACATTCATAGCCCAATGTGCTCTATCAGGCCCTGAGGGGTGTTGTGGAGGCCTCATGTCCTGCAGCTCGGACGGTACTGGGCGTTATGGTCCCTCATGCCTGGTTGCACACCCTTGCTTTGCTTGGGACATTCACTATATCTACATGGCCCATGCCACCCGGTACAGGCCGAACTGCAGATGATTGGAGCTATATTGCTGATGATGCTTTTGTGATGCATGTTACCTGTGTCATTGTGTGTTTGGATTCACTTGCAGTAGTGGTCAATTTGCAGTTCAGAAATGCTTATGGTGTGTTGCATCTTCTCTTAGTTGCCATCAGTCTTTTCTGCCTGTGACATGTGCCTGACAGAGGTGGTGTCTGATGGAGTTCATATACTACATTTTGTACTTGTGTAGGCTTTGCTATTTAGACACATCCATTTCTGCTTTTGGGATGTGTTTGCATATCAAGGTTCTCATTTGTGTGTGACATGTCTGCTTCATGTCTTGGCTGTCTACGTGATGTCTATGTGTGTGTGTGTTATGTACTTCTGACATGTGTACTAATGTTTATATTTTCTCCACTTTTCAGATGATGACACAATGAAGCCAGAGGATGGTGTTGTCATGCCAGGGAGAGGGTTGCTATCACACCAGCAACCCAGCACAAGTGGGGGTTGTGGGGTGGTAGGCCATGAGAACCCACTTGTATTCCAGACCATCTTGTCTAGGGCTGGCAATGAGTCTCTCGAATGATCATTCTGACGACAATGTCGAGTTGGATGTGCATCTGGTCCATTCGTCAGGGGTGAGTGATTCTGATGTGGACGCTCCTCTGTCTGCGACACCTGCACTGAGGGGCCAGATGGTGGTGGGTCCTCTGCCTGTGGTGGATCGGGACCCAGGGTCACCCTCCACTCCAGTTGCTGATGTTCCTGGGGCATCACGTCAATGGAAGAATGTAGTCCTGCAACCGCGGGTGCCAACATTGGCTCCTTGAGCCCCACAGGTGTCAAGCCCAGCAACGCGGTGGCCACGCACCACTGGGGTATACTGAGTGGGAGCAAGCCATGGTTGCCAATTCAGAACACCAGGGGGCAGCAATTGATAACATCGCTGAGAGCATGGAACGTGTGGCCCAATCCGTGCAATCCCCTGCTAGGAAGGTGGAACTCCAGCAGGGGGTGGCACAGTCCACGGCCCGCTCGCTCAGGCTGGGTATGGCGGCCTCAGACAGGGCATGCCGGGCTGAAATGGTGTCTTTGCATCAAGCAATTGCTGCTCATGCAGAGTCACACATGGAGGCCATGAGGATTGACTAGGAATCCCTGAAATCTACTCTGTCTGTGTTCTTGATGTCCCAGAGGACGTGGTCAGAGAAGAGGTTGGAGCAGCTAGAGAATACCATCTCGGCTGAGCTACATGCTTGCCGGGAGTTGTACCAGTTGTCCAGGTAGACCATGCAGGAAGAACTCACGTGTTAGCTTGCAAGAGGAAGCACGCGTATCATGCAAGGTTCTACATGCTGACCTACGTGTCATCGCCGCATGGAACCAGGCTCATCCGTCCCACAGACATGCTGCCGACGAGGGGCAAGCTGTGCCTAGGCGTGATCAGGGTACTCTGCCACGTCAACCTTTTCAGCCAGAGGGTGATGAGGATGACAAGTTAACTCCCACACAGATCGGGCTGTGCAGGCGTTGAGCCCATGGAGGTTGTTTTTTTGTCTCAACATCATTGCATGTGGGTGTTGAGGTGCACCCTGTACCTACCCCCTCCTGGGTGCCCCCCCAACCCCCGGGTCATATATGGCCATTTTTTATTTTTATAGTTAGTTTAGTTAGTTAATATAGTTTTTGATGGTTAGTCTAATTAGGTAATATAGGTTTTTTATAGTTAGTTTAATTAGTTAATATAGTTTAAAATTGCTTGTCTATTGTGCATTCATGTGACAGTATGGTGCTTTGTGGCTTTTGAAAGCATCCACTGTCTGTTCCAGCTAGGCCCTTCAAGCTTGTCTCGTGTATGTGTTTGCAGCTTGAGATCCTGACTCACATAGGCCAATCCTGCTTCCCTTATCCATGGGATCGCAAGGATGGTTCGGTGTAACAACCATTTACACAAGGGCTTTGGACTTTCGTCATATCTGTGGCCTGGGCTTTGGACTTTCGTCATATCTGTGGCCTGTCTGCTGCTGTAAGACTTGTGTTAACACCGCTAGTGGGGATTGAGTGGGTTTTATCCACAGCATGCCTGTAATCAATTTGTGTGAGTTCATGATTGATATCTCCATTAATTGATGTGGATTGTGATGTATGTTCTTTTATTGCCTGTATATGTGCTTGATGCACTTCATGCTGTAGACAGTAGCCCTCACCCTTTGCCTGTCAAAGTCACACTGATGGTGGGACGAGTTCGGATGTAGGCCTCTAACATGGCCAGTGACAACTAGCATGAAGACACACACACAGGGAACTTTCCTCCCTTCTTAATATCTGTTATGTCCTTTCTGCCAGAAAATGAGCCTCCAGACTACCTTTGCCAGCAGACACAGGGCCAAGTACTACTGAAACCTGGCCACATTTGGTGGTGCAGACGTGCGCATGTGTGCGCAAGCAGAAGCACATGACTTGTGCTCAGACGTCTGACAGAAGCAGACGTGTTTCCAGGAGCTCCAAGCAAGGTGAGCAGCACAAGGGGCCACACCGCAGCCAACCTTCCAACAGGCCAATTGCACATGCATGCTAAGTAGCGCCAGTGCTGGGGAGCTTGGCCAGGCATTGTTGTAGAAGCGCAGTACAGTACAGCTAAGACAGGGGTGCACAACTGATTTTGACAGAGGGCCGAAAGTACCTTACATGAGGGCTATAGTGGGCCGAAAAGTAAATGTGGGCAGGGCAGTAGGCGGGGCGTGGCAGGAGGCTTTTTAAACCCCCAATTTGAACTAAACACATGGAAAAAGAATGTTTTTGAGGGGTAACGATTTTTATTTGCATTTCAAACTTACATTTTGTACTACACATTTTCCATTGTTATAATTTATTTCTATTTAGTTATTGTATCTCGCCTGTTTAATTAACTTATATATATATTTTATTGATCCTAGATACACTATGCCCCATGGCCCCCTCACCCCAACCAAACACTATGCCCCATGTCCCTCACCCCCAACCAAACACTATGTCCCATGGCCCCCTCACCCCCAACCAAACACTATGCCCCATGTCCCTCACCCCCAACCAAACGTTATGCCCATGTCCCTCACCCCCAACCAAACACTATGCCCCATGGCCCCCTCACCCCAACCAAACACTATGCCCCATGTCCCTCACCCCCAACCAGACACTATGCCCCATGTCCCTCACCCCAACCAAACACTATGCCCCATGTCCCTCACCCCCAACCAAACACTATGCCCCATGGCCCCCTCACCCCCAACCAAACACTCTGCCCCATGTCCCTCACCCCAACCAAACACTATGCCCCATGTCCCTCACCCCCAACCAAACACTATGCCCCATGTCCCTCACCCCCAACCAAACACTATGCCCCATGGCCCCCTCACCCCCAACCAAACATTATGCCCCATGTCCCTCACCCCCAACCAAACACTATGCCCCATGGCCCCCTCGCCCCCAAACAAACACTATGCCCCATGGCCCCCTCACCCCCAACCAAACACTATGCCCCATGTCCCTCACCCCCAACCAAACACTATGCCCCATGTCCCTCACCCCCAACCAAACACTATGCCCCATGTCCCTCACCCCCAACCAAACACTATGCCCCATGTCCCTCACCCCAACCAAACACTATGCCCCATGGCCCCCTCACCCCCAACCAAACACTATGCCCCATGGCCCCCTCACCCCAACCAAACACTATGCCCCATGTCCCTCATCCCCAACCATACACTATGCCCCATGTCCCTCACCCCCAACCAAACACTATGCCCCATGGCGCCCTCACCCCCAACCAAACACTATGCCCCATGGCCCCCTCACCCCAACCAAACACTATGCCCCATGTCCCTCACCCCCAATCAAACACTATGCTCCATGTCCCTCACCCCCAACCAAACACTATGCCCCATGGCCCCCTGACCCCCAACCAAACACTATGCCCCATGGCCCCCTCACCCCCAACCAAACACTATGCCCCATGTCCCTCACCCCCAACCAAACACTATGCCCCATGTCCCTCACCCCCAACCAAACACTATACCCCATGGCCCCCTCACCCCCAACCAAACACTATGCCCCATGGCCCCCTCACCCCCAACCAAACCCACACACACAAACATGCACCCATACAGACCCAAACCCCCCACCCCCCAACTCAGCACACACACAAACATGCACCCATACAGACCCGAACCCCCCACCCCCCAAATCAGCACACACACAAACATGCACCCATACAGACCCGAACCCCCCACCCCCCAAATCAGTACACACACAAACATGCACCCATAGAGACCAAAACCCCCCACCCCCCCAACTCCAAACCCCCACCCCCAACTCAGCACACACACACTCAAGCATGCACCCATACAGACCCGAACCCCCCACCCCCCCAACTCAGCTCACACACAAACATGCACCCATACAGACCCGAACCCCCCACCCCTCCAAATCAGCAAACTCTCAAACAAGCACCCATACAGACCCGAACCCCCACCCCCCAACTCAGCACACAAAAAACATTCAAATCAAAACATTCATACACATCCGACACACATCCGATACCCCCCCACCCCCGCATCTCAACATGCACACAAAATACATTCAAATACAAACATTCACATACTCCCCACATCTCAACATACACACAAAATACATTCAAAGACAAACATTCACACACCCCCCCCCACATCTCAACATACACACAAAATACATTCAAATACATTCATACACATCCGACACACCCTCCACCCCCGCATCTCAACATACACACAAAATACATTCAAACACAAACATTCATACACATCCGACACACCCCCCCACCACCGCATCTCAACATACACACAAAATACATTCAAACACAAACATTCATACACATCCGACACACCCCCCCACCCCCGCATCTCAACTTACACACAAAATACATTCAAATACAAACATTCATACACATCCGACACCCCCCAACCCCCGCATCTCAACATACACACAAAATACATTCAAATACAAACATTCATACACATCCGACACACCCCCCCACCCCCGCATCTCAACATACACACAAAATACATTCAAACACAAACATTCATACACATCCGACACATCCCCCACCCCCGCATCTCAACATACACACAAAATACATTCAAACACTAACATTCATACACATCCGACACACCCCCCCACCCCTGCATCTCAACTTACACACAAAATACATTCAAATACAAACATTCATACACATCCGACACACCCCCCCACCCCCGAATCTCAACATACACACAAAATACATTCAAACACAAACATTCATACACATCCGACACACCCCCCACCCCTGCATCTCAACATACACACAAAATACATTCAAACACAAACATTCATACACATCCGACACACCCCCCACCCCCGCATCTCAACTTACACACAAAATACATTCAAATACAAACATTCATACACATCTGACACACCCCTCCACCCCCGTATCTCAACATACACACAAAATACATTCAAACACAAACATTCATACACATCCGACACACCCCCCGCCCCCGCATCTCAACATACACACAAAATACATTCAAACACAAACATTCATACACATCCGACACACACCCCCCATGCAACATACACACACAAACATAAAGCAAAACAAACCCGACACACAAACACAAACAGACCACTTACCGGAGCCGTGCTGGAAGGCAGGCAGGTAAGCGGCAGGTAAACTGGAACGCTGGAATCGCACTACGACTGGCGTGGTCCAAGGCTGAAATGCCTTCCGGCATCAAGCCTTATGGACCACCCCAGCCGTAGTGCTGGCCCTCCATTGGTGCAGCACACACGCATTACGTGGCTCGTAGGAGCGACGTGATGCGTGTGTGTGCTGAGCCAATGAGGGCCAGTGTTTTCACCGGCCCGGAAGACAACAAACACTTCGCCCGCCCTCCATTAGGAAAGTCTTTGTGCCTTGCGGGCCGGTCAAAAGGGCATTGGGGGCCGCAACTGGCCCGCGGCGGGCCGTATGTTGTGCACCCATGAGCTAAGATCTGTTGAGGGACAAATGCCAAGTAGCTTCACAAGTTGTCAGGGGCACACGCAGGGGCCGTCGCACATATCCTCGAGTCCCCCCTGCTCCAAAGAAGCCGAGTTATTAGCGCATTAGCGTCCCTAGCCAGAAACGAATACAGTGCACAGGGAGACCCAGCGAGGCACAGACTTGTGTGCAGTGCATATCATTTGCATGTGCAAATTGCCACGTGCACAACTTATTGAAATCCACGGCTGCCAGAACACGACTTGTACTGAAGTCGCACCTCTCTATACACATCTAGCAGCTCACCCAGGGACCATTCTATCATGTGTGATTCTTGACGCATTGGTCTTCCATTTACTGCACGGCCACGTGCGCCTTCCTTACTGCATTGACAGTGTATGAACCATCACGGGGGCAAGCTAACGTATACATACAAAGCAGCATACAAGAGTGTTTGTTTGTGGAGAAGTAACTTACTTTGGGGCATGAATGGTGTTGTGTGTTGTAAACACACACATATTAGTAACTCACACTCTCTTTGCAGCATTGAACTGATCCTGCACCAGACCTGAGAGTGCACAGGCAGGAGGCCAGCACTCACCCCAGAGATAAGTCTCGCTTTGTCTTGCATTTTACTCATTTGGTACAATGCGCATGTAGAACATGGTTTCTCTGAGTGAGTATGTGTTATTGTGAATAGTTGTATTTATTGTTTTGCCTACTTTCCCTTGCCAATCCAACTCCCCTCTCCTGCCCCTCTTTCCGGTTATCCTGAATAGCAATGCCTGTCCAAACAATGGATCCCTGACCCTCTTTCCCCACCGGGGTCTCGGAGGCCTGTGTAAGTTTTACCTTGCAGGCGCCCAGACCACGTAGGGGGTCGTTGGTTCGTGCCACTCCTGCACCTGGAGACCGGAGCTGTGACACTACCCATCAGTTGTTGCATCCTCATTGTATATTGTGTCCTGAAAAATGTACCCATCCTGTTGAACCATTGTTGAAGTGTGCTACCTTGGTAGTTCTATAATTCTGCTTGTACATGTGCTTGGCCATTTTTTGCTACTTCAAGTAATCTACTGGAGACTCTTCCAGGGTTTTTTTGTGCCTAAAGTCTTTTTCACTGGTTTGGGGGTTTGGCTCCTTGGAGTTCTCTACGATTTGGTATTTTTACCAGTCAAGGAGGCCTCTGAGGGGTCTGGACCCTATTTACATGCAAGGTGGAACATGAAGACCAAGGAGTAGGGGGATTCTGTAGCCAGGTAGACCAGAAGGGCGAAGGCTACATACCCCAGACAGAGTGTTTAGAAGGTCATGGTGATGTGTAAATGAGGGAGGGCCTTTTGTTGTTGGACAGTAAGCCTGGGCTACAGTGTTTGGGCACTCTCTGACAATGTCATTGTGGGGTACTATGTACATGATGTGTTCTGCTGGTCAATGGCTGTTCCTGTGTTGTATTTACGTTTCAGGTGTCAGGGGATTGTTGTGGTTTGACATGCTGGGGTGTACACATGGGCAATGTTCACATGTGATGTGTACAGGACAGTTAGGGTCACTTGATTTCACATACATATATTGAGTGCATGTCCCTACTGATTCACACAGTTACACAATGCTCCACCACACGTACAACCACCCTTCCATGCCCACAGGTGCACACAGATTGCCTTCTCGGGCACGCTGTGTCTCTGCAGCGCATGATCAATTGCCATTTGGGGATTGTGTACATGCGTCAATAGGTTGTTTATTTTGTTTGTCCTTTTGATGTGATGCTCAAGGTGTATCCCCAACACAATGGCTCCACACTGTGATGTGTGCTGAGCAGTGTGTTGAAGGAGACACACACAACACACGGGTTAGAGAGTAGCCATTTTGGCTTGCCCATTGTGCATGTGAACTGGCATTCAGTCTTTTGTTCATGGTACCACTGGTGGAAAACATTTGTGTATGACTTGCTATGTGTGGGAGTTTGTTGGTCAGTCATTTCATCTGATTCCATGTCAGGCATCATTGTGTCGGGCCACTTCCCTTGTATCACATGTCACTTCATATCTTATTGCTCATGTGTTGGGCTTTTGCTGTTGCATGCCATGTCATGGTGTGGCAGACAAGGGTGATGTGGGTTGGGAGGGTTTGGGTGACATACCAGTGATTGTCTTGGCCTGTTTTGCAGGAGGTGGTGTGATACACACCTTTCATGTGTTCCTTTTGGTCACACAGGATTGGTTATGTTTAAGTAGCTAGAGATGCACACAATGTAGCACTTCCGTGGCAGCATTCTCAGGGTGGTAGTTAACTGTCTCTTTGTCATCATCGATTGTCACCTGGTATATGCCAGGCCTGTGTGCACTCCGCAGGGTTGGGAGTTGAGGTGAAAAATGTGGCCACAAGTTGGGTCCGGGCTGCCTCGCCACGTGCCCTTTCCCCTCCCATGGGCAGCGCCTGCGCATGTGGTTGGGGATGTGGGGGCACCACCATGTCCACTGGTACGTCCCGCTGTGTTGCAACATTGTGCAGGACACATGCTGCCACAATGATCCTGCACACTACTGGGGGTGCATATAGTAGCTGGCTGCCAGAGCGGTCAAGGGATCCGAAGCGTGACTTGAGCACTCCGAATGTGCGCTCCACTATGGCCCTGGTTGCAATATGGCAGTTTTGTATCTTACCTGGGGTGGTGTGGTGGGGTTCCGGATTGGCGTCATCATGTGGTTGCTCAGAGGGTAGGCACTGTCACCTAGGGCTGTGATTAGTTGGGTTTGTGTATTTGTGTGTGACATGCATGCATGTGCACAGGCATTTGTACTCACGTAGGAGCCATGTGTCGCCATGCTTCCCAGCTTCCAAGGCCAGGCTCAGGGCGGACATTCTGTATATGAAACTGTAATGGGTTGTGCCAGGGTAGTTTGCATAGACAGAGGTGATGATTCCCTTTGCATCGCATACAACCTGCATGTTGATGGAATGTCAGTGTTTTTGTTTCTATAGATCTGCTCAGTGTCCCTAGGTGGACGTAGGGCCACATGGCTGCAATCTATGACACCAAGCACTTTGGGGAAGTGTGACACCCTGTAGAAGTCCTCCACCATGGCCTGCCTTTCTGCGGTGTGTTTTGGGCATGTATATGTGCCTGCGGACTGAGGGGCGCGCAGTCATGAATGCCATAACCTGGTTTAGGCAGCGTGACTATGTGGCCTGTGACACCCCCCCCCCACTATGACAGTTGTCCGCTGAAATGACACAGTGGGCAAAAAATGCAGGATATTGAGAACCTTCTCCAAGGGGCTCAATGCTTGGGAGCACAGGGTGGGTGATGTAAGGTCATCTTCCCACTCCCTGATCAGGTCTAGGGTGATACGAGGTCGAAACCTATACCTGCCATAGACCTGGTCGTCAGGCATCCCAAAAAGGCTGGTCCGGGGCAAAAAATGCGGGACCTGGCTATTCTCCTCCTCCTGCGGTGTCCCACGATCAGTGCTGCGACAAATGGGGCATTCATCGTAGCTGTATATTCGTGTTTGTTGTTGCACGCACTTTTATACTGCGCACGGGGACGCTTCCGCCTGCCTTCGTGTGGCAGACGTGTTGACGCCTGTGCGCGTCTTTTAGCATGCGTGGGTTTCCCATATTCGATTCCATGAATACATGTTGTTCGCGTGCGTGTCGGCGTTCCGTGTATTTCCCAGCAGTACTTCCCCAGTTATGCCTTCTTTTTCACGCATTGTTCGCCATTCTGCGTGTTACGCCCCATGTCCCGCCCCTTTTTCGGTATGTTCGCCGATGTTGTGCACTTTCACTGTGCGCGTCGCGCATGATGTTTGGGATGTTGCTGTGATGTGTGCGCCCATGCACGCCACGCTCTGATTTGGCAGTAAACACACACAGGGCCTTCCATGAATCGCACGCATGCACGTGCACTTGCTTTTTCACGCTTGTGCCGGCTTGCGCCAAGATTTTCGGCGCACATTTGTTCCATGAATCAGCCCCTTAATGGCCAGACCTTAGAGAAATAATGAAAGGTGTATTCTGTCACAATGCATTAAGCTGCCACATGGTAATTATTTTTGAACAGATTTTGCACACATTGGCTGCATGACATATACATTTTACTCTCTTGCAAAAGAAAAAACTCATTTTTACTCTCTTGAAATCACATTTACTCTCAAAGCTCTGATTATAGCCACCATTGTCTACTCCAAGAAGGGACAGTATTTAAACAAAGAGAAACAAAGTCAAAAGGGGACAATATTCAAACAAAGTAAATGCGATTCACAGAAATAAAGATTACTTTTAGAAGAAGATAGTACCACGCATTGCCTAAGCCAAAGAGAGGCACACAAAGGAAACCAAGCTGGCAAAACAAAAGCCTTACGTGTGATAATTATCAAGGGGGGGGGGGCATATAATCTGCATCGCCAGGGGCAAGTGCATCAGTGTGAAGTACATTGTCAATCCATGAAATAATTGCTGATGTAACATTTCTCATTGAGGATAAAAGTGTGGAAAGATTTGAAGGAAGCCTTACCACAAGATGCTGATAGTAGTTGTTGGAGTTTTGTCCTGGCAGGCGAGTGGACCAGGAAAGGGAAATGTAGTGTATAGTCATGGCACGCAAGTGGACCAAGAAGAAGTTGAGGTACTGCAATTTGTTAGAAGGTTTTGGCAAAACAAAAGTAGTACATCTGTTGTATGCTTAGTTGAACTATTGTGAAATCCTGACAAAATTGTGTTGCATAATATTTATTTTTGGTTGATCAAACAGCAGTTTGTGGACACTTTGAACATTACCTTGAAGAGTGAGAACACCTATTTTGCAATAAGACAGCTGGACTTGACTATGCCACTGAGTATTTTAAGGCTCTCAGGTGATTACATCAAAGACACTTAGGTCATCTAAGTCACATACAATCAAATACACCTCTGTATGTTGCATAATGGCCTAGCCCTGACCAACTCTAAAACAGAAATCATAATCTTGGGCACTGGTTCTAAGTTTCTCCACTTAGATCAAACCTATTCCTCCCTCAAAATTGCTGACTGTCTTCTACCTACTCTCAAGAAAGTGAGAACCCTGGGAGTTAGCATTGATCAAAAGCTCTCAATGACGTTCCACATCAGCTGTTTAGTGGTAAATTCATTGTACTCCATCAAACTTCTTGCACAAATCACACCATATCGTGATGCATCCAGCTGTGCCACTTTAGCCTTAGCTATCATTGGGAGCAGATTGGACTATTGTGCCAGTATCCTACCTGGTGCTGGAAAAAAATAAACCGCCTACAAGTTGTTCAGAACAATGCAGTAGGGGTTGTAGTAGGTCTGCATAAAACTGACCATTTGTCGGCAGCACAGAGATCACTACACTGGCTTCCTATAGCAAAGAGGGTCATGTTGTGTACTCTATGCATTGCACACTCACGCTTGCATTGAAAGAGTCTGCCTTACCTTGTGGCACAGCTCAAATGACTACCTCACAGACGTAGCCTGAGATCCAACAACACTGGTCTACCCCTGATCCCTAAGGTAAAATTGTCACAAGTAAAAGATGGATGCTTTCCAATCTCGACCCCACGTCTATGGAACGCTCTTTTACTGACCTGAGGCTGTGTCGTAGTCTCTCTGGTTTCAAATGCAACCTGAAAACGTTTCTATTTGAATGAAAGTGAACTCTACCATGCTTCACTTGGTGTCTGGTCAAAGGATCGAATACCAAGGGTCGAATGGTCAAAGGATCGACACCAAAGGATCGAAAGCCATAGGATTTAATTTTATTTTTTAATTATATCTTTTTTGGGTTTTCTTTTAGTGAAAAAAATGGTTTTTACCACAAAACCAGGGGTTTGGGGAGGTACCCCCCTAAAAAAAAACAATAAAAAAAAAACGATTCGGTCTTTGGTGTCGATCCTTTGACCATTCGACCCTTTGGTTGTCGATCCTTTGACCTACAACCGCTTCACTTTCCCTCAGTTTCTCCCTGGGATCTTATTGTTTTATATGTCTTGTTGTATGTCTGTCTCAGCACTCTCATGCCTCAGGGCTTATGTCTTCAGTGCAATAGAAATTAAATGAATCAATTGAAAAAAATAAAGGCTAATAAGTTAACCTTGAATAAGGATAAAAGAAAGATTTTAGTTTTTAGTAATAGCAGGAAGAAGGTAGAGTATTCATGGTATCTCAATGGAGAAAAAATCAAGGTCATGGATTCATTTTGTTTTCTGCGGCTGACCTTTGACAGTAATGGGAAGTGGGGAAAGCATTTGGACTCAGTATGTCTAAAGGCCAGGTCCAGGTTAAATGGGTTAATTAGATTCTACCACGAATTTGGTGGGCACATGCTGGGTAAGGTGATAGAGGTCTATAGTTGCAAGGTCGGGAATATGCTACTGTATGGCAGTGAAATCTGGAGAAGTTCTAACTGTGAGAAGTTGGAGGGCGCCCAAAATACAATTATGAAAACTCCTTTGATTGGGAACTCCAAATAGCGCCCTGTATTTGGAGCTGGGGATAACAAGGATAGCCACACAAGCTAAATTGAGACAAGGCACCTTCTTTTCAAAGGTTGTTCAGGTTCCCCAGAAAAATGACAATATTCAGTTCCTGTTATTGGAGATGGCAGGCCCGGATTTCTCTTTAAAATTTAAGTTGTTTTGGGAGGGTTTTAACACACTGTTGACAGCAGGGATTGAGTCCCTGACCTCAGCAAGAGACCTGAGCCTGACAGTGTAAACTTCAAGGGTCAAAGAGGGGATACTTAGTAGGGACCTAAATCAGGAGTGTAACACGGTCCAGACCTTAGGCTCTCTGGATGTACTTTCGGCAATGAGATTCAATGCCGAGCAGGGGGGCAGCATGTGCCGTATCCTCTCGCCCAAGTATTGGCGCTCTATTTTATTAGAACGTTTAAACATGTTGCCACTAAAAGCCTGCAACAATTGGAGACTGGGAGACCCATTGAAAAACTGTGGGCTAAAAGTAAGGGAGGATCTTAAGCGTTTTTTTACAAAAATGTAGGTGGTATTTAGATCTGCAAATAGATTTTATAAGGCACTTTTTGGGGGGAAATCAGATAAGGGACTGTTACGCGGCACTGTATTTTATTTGGAACTGCCCAGACCTTGATTTTATTTTTAACTTGGTTACCTACGTGAGCAAGGCCCTCATAAAACGTTTGAAGAATGTTTTAAATTGAAACTGGAGTGGGGAGGATTCCCTTTTTAACATTGTGTTTTAACTGATTTCACATTTTGTATAATTTCTATTGTGTTTATTGTTTTACAATGTTGTGTTTAATGATGTATGTTAATGGAGAAATCTAATCAACAAAGTTTACTTACTACTTAAAAAAATAAAACAGTTGTGTTGCCAAGTGAAGACCCTATAGAATGAACAGAACATTTTGTCATAATTTGAATGTAAATTGGCATACCTGTTTGATACATTGTGTTGGAAACATCCTGATTGGTTCCTGGGTAAGAGGATTTAAACTACGTGCATACCTGAACTAACTCCCCACATCATGAGGTAAGGCGTTGCCAGACTGTGCCCCCACACAATGTCACATTTTACCTACCTTTACTTACAAACCTGAAGTAGCCCCCACACCATGAGGTGAGGCTTTGCAAGACTGTGCACAAATACAAATTCACATTCTACCTACCCGCGCTTGCATACCTGAATTAGCCACCCACACCTTGAGGAGAGGCTTTGACAGACTGTGCCTCCTGGTAACCTTTGTGCTTGGTCTTACGCACTTGGACTGTACTATTGCACTTGTATTGTAACTAGTGTAGAGATGTCTCAGGGTTTTGTGCGCTGCTATAAAGGTAACAATTAACTAAAATAAAATAAATAAATAAAACCCTGGATACAAGAATGTATGTTTATAATCCTCATTACGACCCTGGCGCTAAGTGAAAAACGATGGCGGTAAATGGTTACCGCCATCGTTTTCCGCCAGGTCCGATCATGACCCGTGACCGTTAACTACGATGCCATTAGCGGCATCGTAGTTAACGCTGGCGCTAACTGCGCCAAGGGTGCGCGCACGTGACCGCCCACACCGTACTTAGCGCCATGGCAGAAAGGTACGCAAATGCCGACCCAAGCGGACATGCACCTAACACCATCACCCACCCCGTTAAGTACCTTACCGCCATGGTGCAAATAACGCCATCGCGAACCAACCGTAAAGGGCCATGTTAAGTGAATGCAGCTGCCACAGGTGCACAGAAACAGCACAGGTGAAGGCAATACAGACTCAGGGAAGCACAAAAAGAGCACACCCCACCCCTTCCCACACCCAGTCACACTCCACAATGATGCCAATACGACTAGCAATGTTGGGGCTGGAGGAGCTGATAGCAATGCATGTGCTACAACAGCAACAACAACAACAACAACAACAACAGGCAGCACAGAGGAGACGCAGGAGGAGAAAGAGGGCAAGGCAGGCCCAGCAAGCCCCACCAGCACAGCCAGTGCCACCACACAGGCAGCCCCCAATCCCACGCATCAGAGCCAATCCATTCAACCTCACTGCTGAGCAGATCCACACCCTGTACCGTTTGGACCGGGACACCATCACTGCCATCGTAGACATGACACACAACGACATCGTCAGCATGATAGAAAGTCCAACCGCCATCCCCCCCCTACTGAAGGTAGTGTCTGTACTCCACTTCCTGGCCACAGGCACCTACCAGCACAAAGTGGGGCACCTGCATGGCATTTCACAACCATTATTCTCACGAACACTCATCCAAGTGCTCGATGCCCTCCTCAAGCACACAGACGACCACATCTCATTACCACGGACTGGCCAGGAGACTGCAAACACCAAAGTGGGTTTCCATGCACTAGCCGGCATACCCGGTTGCATTGGTGCCATCGACTGCACCCATGTGGAATTGGTGGTTCCACGTGCCATGGAGGTACCGTACCGCAACCGGAAACAGTTCCACTCAATCAACGTGCAAATGGTCTGTGACTCCAACAAGATCATCACACATTGTTGTGCCCGATTCCCCGGATCAACCCATGATTCTATGGTCCTGAGGAACTCCACAATACCACGCTACATGGAGCGACATGCAGGCCCAAGATCCTGGCTACTCGGTGAGTCCAATGTCATGGAAGTGGGCAGGTGAATGACGTACCGATGCATACTCCACCTGGCATAAAGGGGGGGGGATGATGCATACTCCACCTGGCAGAAAGGGGGGGAGGGATGATGCATACTCCACCTGGCAGAAAGGGGGGGGGATGATGCATACTCCACCTGGCAGAAAGGGGGGAGGGATGATGCATACTCCACCTGGCTTTGAGTAACACAGAGAACGGAGACAGCGGATGGGCACTCACAATGCACACAACCCCTCTGCATACATTGGGTGATGGCATGCAAAACAGGCCATGGGAGCCATGAGCATATACTGGTTGCATTGTGTGAATCAATCAGTGCATGTAGAAGTGAGCCAAAGTAACAGTTGGATGCGAGCCATGGTGGAACATCATGTTCCTGATCAGACAACATGACTGACACATACATTCTCGCCTACATACAGGTGATGCAGGCTATCCCCTGAAGAGGTGGCTCCTTACACCAGTCCCGAACCCGCAGAACCAGCACGAGGAGGACTTCAACCGTGCACATACACGTACTCGTGTGGTCATAGAGCAGACATTCGGACTATTGAAGGCACGGTTCCGAAGCCTCAGCAGGTCTGGTGGCGCACTCCTGTATGGCCATGAGAAGGTGGCAAAGATCGTCATGGCATGTGTCATGCTACACAATATGTGCGTCAGACAGAATGTGCCCCTGCCCCCTGACGCAGAACTGCAACCACCTGACGATGAGGATGAGGAGGTTGCAGATGGGGCTTCACCCCATGGAGGAGGCGATGCACAGGAGGGGCGTGCAATGCGCCAAAGTATCATCGACCACTGCTTCTAGCACACACGGCTGGTGTTTATCACATGGAGACTGCACTTGGGGCACTGTGTGTCTCTGGGACATGCACACTGTGGACTGTACACCAATAAAGCACACATACGCAATGAAAATGTCCACACATTACTTTTTTTGAAAGAAAAAAGTGTATTGAAACTATGAAATGTCGTGTCACACCCCCTCCCACCTCCCCCCTGCACACCCCAACACACCCCCTCCCACCTCCCCCCTGCACACCCCAACACACCCCCTCCCACCTCCCCCTGCACACCCCAACACACCCCCTCCCACCTCCCCCCTGCACACCCCAACACACCCCCTCCCACCTCCCCCCTGCACACCCCAACACACCCCCTCCCACCTCCCCCCTGCACACCCCAACACACCCCCTCCCACCTCCCCCCTGCACACCCCAACACACACCCTCTAGGTGTCAACAGATGCCTGTGACAGTGGCCACAGGCTGTTACAAGCCCCCTCTCCCGGCCCCCGGGGCACCCCTGGCTGTGGAGCGCAGGTTACGTCCGGAACGTCGCACGGGGCTGCTCTGTGCAGAACTGGCAGTGGAGGATGTCCCTGGCTGCCCCTGTGCATGCACATCCGGTAGGGTGTGGGTGTGCCCAGTGAGCGCACGACGCAAAGCGGCAAGTTCCGCACAGATGTCCCTGGACATGGCCTGCATGGCATCCCTCAGGGTGGCAGTGCTCTGTGCTACTTCGGCCCTTAGGGTCTCCGTGGCCTGTTCAATAGCAGACCTAGCCCCCACACATTCCGCGGCATGCTCATTCAGCATCGTGGCGAGTTGATGCTGCCGTTCAGTGATGTCCTCGAGGGACTGCTGGCCCTGATGGCCCATGGCCAGTGCTGGTGGAGTGATGGAGGGGCTGCTCCCCTCCTGTGGAGTGTGGACAGGGCATGGGGTGGAAGGCCACTCCTCTACCTCTGTGTGCCCCTGTGTGTGATCCTCATGGGGGCTGGCGTCTGAGAAACAGGGGGAATGTAGTAGGTCAGTGGGGCTTCTGACCTCGTGCTCCATGTCTGAGTCTGAGCATGCAGCTGTTGCAGCTGTCTCACCGATGTTGCTGCTGGCCGCTGACCCCGTGCCTTCTGTGGCAGGCAATGTCGGTGGAGGTGGAGCAGCTGCTGCTGGCCTGCTGCCTACAGGGGTGCTTGCCGGTGGGACGTCAGGTATGCTTGCAGTAGGACCTGCTTGTAGTGGGGTCTGCCTCACTGCAGCTGAGGTTGAGGGTGCAGGGACGTTATTGATGGCCTTCTTGGCTATCTTCGGCGCAGGGGTGTCCTGGTCCTCTGGGTGTGAATCTGTGCCTGTGGTGGAGCAAAGGAGGGAGGGCGTTATTGATGGGTCTGCGGACTTTGGAATGACAATGATTGACATTATTCTGGTCAGTAGATGAGGCAGATTTCAGGCAGTGCCATGCAGGTTGTCTCCTATTAGTGTGGAATGTGGATGCAGGTATGCGGGTGCCAGCAGTGCATACAGGGAGGTGCTTGCATGTGGCTATGGGCAGTGTTGATATGTGTTGCATTTACACTCTAGGGCAACCTTGTGCTACACATGATTGGACTGCAGTGACTATGGCATGTCTTGTTTGAGGCACCTACCTTCATCGCCTGATGTCGGAGCTCCCCTTTCCATCCCTCCGACGCCTTCAATGGATTCCATGCCAATCGTGGTAGCACAGATCTCCTCCCACGTTTGGAGTTTTAGGGAGGATTCCGACCCTCCACCGGTACCCAGGGCAAGGTTGCAGTTTGCAGAGATGACGGCTCTGACCCGTATGCGGCGGTCGTCCCAGCGCTTCCTGCACTGCTTTGGGGGACGGGGTACGGTCCCCACCGCGCTGACGCGCTCAGCCACCAGGGCCCAGATGGCCTTCTTCTTCCCTATGGCTGTCCTGGTCATTTCCGGGGAGAAAACGACACCTGCGTTGTCTTGCAGGGTCTCCGTAAGCATGCAGAGTTCCTCCCGGCTGAATCTCTCCTGGCGCTGGCGGTCACATGCCTTTTTCACAGCTTTTGGCATTTTCGGGTACTTGGATGGGTGGGTGATAGGTTGGGACAGGTGTCAGGGTTGGGTCTGGTGTTGTTCGGTAGGATGGCAATGGATTGTGTTTTTAAAGATGGCCGACGGGCTGTTTCCCGTTCCGGCGCGATGACGCTAGTTCCGGTTCTGCTTTTTATGGCCGCCGCAAATTGCGGTGGCCGCTACTTACGATGGCCGCTACTTACGGTGGCCGCTACTTACGGTGGCCGCTACTTACGGTGGCGGAAGTGCACCTTGCTCGCTTTACGATGCCGGTAGGGGCCTTTTCCGCCATGGCGTTAATTGCATTACCGCCATGACGAAATGCTTGTGCGCGATGGGTCGTAATGTGGCGCTCTTTACGCCATCGGCCCACGGCGTAAACGCTCATTACGCCATGGCGGTAATGAGGGACGATTACCGCCTGGGTCGTAATGAGGCCCTCTATGTGCATATATATGTTATTTTGTGAAATGTGAACAGCCAGATAACCCTTTTATGATTGTGTTGTATGTATGAGTGTGAGGGACAGAGAATTTTGGACATTAGGTCAGTTTTCTTTAGCTTTGGGTTTGTCAGGTTAAAGCGAGTTAGGCATTTGTCCCACACTTACTGTTCAATAATATGGTTAACTGTAAGAAAGCTCTATCTACTTGTGTTTCTCGCATTTCGGACCCCTCACACTATACACATTCTAGATTGACTGTAGCCTTTAGATTCCTAGTAGTGAATAGGAAAGGAGTTGGATACTAGGCTGAAGATCTCTGTGGGCCAACAAAAAGGCTCTATCCAGCTGCACAGTCCAGGGATTTGCATATGTCCACGCACTGCATACAACCATTGAAAAGAAACAAGAAGTTTATGGAGAACAGTGAACAGAAAATATCTTACCTCAGTGTTGAGCAACAGTGAAATGAAAGAGCAACATTTAAACTGCATGTGCAATGGTACAAATGCCTGCTACCGTAGGTCTGGAGATGTGTGGGGTTAGGGATGTGATAAGAGCATAGGCTCCTGTCTCCTATTTCTAGTGTGAGCATTAAGAGCTTGGATTTTCACCAAACATACGCGAAGAGTGGATGCTTGGTCCCGAAAACCTATTTTTGCAAATTTGGTGTAAATTCGTCCAGTAGTTTTGAAAAGAAATGCCAAAAAGTAGGTTAAAAAAAAAGTGTGATAGCTGGATCCGGTCTGCTGACTCATTTCCTGATTTGGTGTCCGCGGACACCTCTGGACCAATCAGAGGAGTGTTAGTTCTCTATGGTGTAAGGAAGGCATGGTATCAACAGTAAGAAAGACACAAGTGATCACAGTTCAAGGGTGTTTATTGATGTTCAACACGGGCGTGATAATTTGCTATCTAATCCTAAATCTACAGATGGGAGCAAGCTAAAACCATCAAACAATGATAATGCAGTCTTATTGGGTCTCGTCAAAATAAAAGGGCCTATACTAAAAAATAAAATTGCCCATCCTTACTGCTAAATTCAGTGTTACTATTTGATAAGAGGTTGTTTTGCAATGAGCTCCTTTGAGTCTTTGTGAAGTGATGTACTGAACTGATAATATGAGGTGTACTGTTATGATTTGTGTTTGGTGCATTTAATTATATTGTGTGCGAAATGAAAAATAATTATTACATTTTGAAATGATGAATTGTACAAAAAAGATATAATTTGGTGTAGTAAATATAAGTAATTCTGTTTTAGGTATATGCTTTTGTTGGTTGAAGGGTACAACGTTTTCTGTTGTGCTCTGTGCTTCTGGGTTTTGTTGATGCTACCTGCTGTCCGCAGACTCTACAGCTAAACTTTGTTGAAGGGAAGTTATGGTTACAAGCAAAACCGAAACCCCCCAGAAATTTGCCAGTTATGCTAAGCTAAGCAACCATAACTTGCTAAACCACTTTGCACTGCTAAGACTAACACCCAGGACATCAAAGATGACAACCCAAATGTCATTGATGACATTACATATGAAATGAATTTTGATGAAATGTTTCTACAAAAGGTTGTGTTTACAATGTTGGTAGCAACACGTCAGGTATGATCGGGAGTGCTCTCACAAAGTACTTAGTGTATTATAAAATGTACTCATTTAAACGGAATGTTATATTGGAGTGTTCTTGTTACTAGAGGACCCCAATCATACATACACATAGGCAATGGCTGCAACATGCAACATACAAGAAGAATATGTTTAAGCTGGAAATGTTGACTAGTAAAATAATGAATGCTACCTTATCAGAGTTTTGAGTAATGCTAAACATGAAATAAAAAGCTAATATGTCAAGACTTACTACATACTTGTGTTAGTACAAACAAAACATGAATATCCACATTGCATACAAAACAGGGAAACTAAAGTAAGGAAGAAAGAAACAACATCACCACAAAATGTCACATAACATCAAAGTTCATCATCATGTACACAAATGACTTGCATTTTGGAGGCCTGTTATTGCCCTATATGTGTGCATCATGAGCTTACACCAAACCCTAAGGAAACTACTTTAAGAACATAGAAGAAGGTTAACGTCTAGATAAATAGCGCCTTTTCAATTGTCAGATTCTGACTGTCAGTGAACAAAACAACCTGGCCTAGATAGGTCAGTGAACACAAACTAAGTGGGCCAGATATGGAATGTCATCAGTGATTTCTTCAATAGCATCAGGGATGTCATCTTTGATGTCCTGGGTGTTAGACTTAGCAGTACCCAGTGGTGGCAACAGTTATGGTTGCTTAGCTTACCATAACTGGGGAATTTCTGGGAGGTTTCACTTTCACTTGTATTCATAATGTCCCTATAACAAAGATTTTCCCCTGAATTTCGTAGGTTTTTATTAGTGCACCTTAACCATAATGTCCCTTTAACAAAGCTTTTTCACTGAATGTATAGATAGTCAATGAACAAACTTTCTTAAAAGGACCTTTATGGTTCAGTTGCGCTAATTAAAACCTAAGAAATTCATACAAAAATCTTTGTTAAAGGGACATTATGGTTACAAGTAAAACCGAAAAAAAACCTCAGGAATTCGTCAGTTATGGTAAGCTAAGCAACCATAACTCGCACCACCCCTGTGCACTGTTAAGACTAACACTCAAGACATCAAATATGACATCACAAATGTCATTGATGACATCACATATCTGGGTCACTTATCTTTGTTTACTGACATGATTAGGCTAGTTTTATGTTTTTTACTAACAATGATAATTTCCAAAATTTAAAAGGTGCTATATATCTACACATTAACCTTTTTATATATTCATTAACTACTTTCCTTAGAGTGTATCCCTCTGAGCTCATAGATGGGGCAATAAGCATACCTCAAACACAGAATTAATTTGTGTACATGAGGAACTCTAAAGTTATTGTCATTATATGGTGCTGTTGTTTCTTTCTTCCTTAATTTGTTTTCCCTGTATGTGCCTCTAATTTGTATGCATTGTGCATTTATATATCTATGTATTCTACTTAAACAACTGTGTGGTAGGTTTTCCAGTGTTACCTGTTAATTTGATGTTTAACATTACTCAAAACTCTCATAAGGTAGCACTATTGGAAATTACCAGATTAAAAATATTATACATCTATGGTGCATTCTACAACCATTGCCTATATGTATTTACGATTAGGTTCCTCTACTAATAACAACACTAGAATATAATGATTTGTTTACATGAGTACATTCTTTAATACATTATGTAGTTCCAGAAACTCTGCAAGTCCTTCCTCTTCTCCTCCTCCTTCTCTCTCCCTCTACCCTGCTAACCTAGCTCTCTGCTCTTTCCATCTCTCCCCCCTCTTCCTTACAGCTTGCTCACTGACCGCGTGGGGTACCCCAGAGTCTCACAGGTCCTTGGCACCCCCTCCATCCCTCTCTGCACTTCACTCAGGGCCCTGCACCTCACCCTCCCTCCCTCACCGCACTTGAGTAGTAACCCAAGAGACTGGCTCTCTCTGCACTTACTGCAGGCTCTACCGACTTGGTTCACTTGGAACCCCCACTCCCTTGACCGTCTGTGCACTTGCACGATCTAAATGCACCTTTGCCTAAAAATCATCTGTCTGTTCTCCCTTGTCTTCACCCCTTAATGTGCAGTTGGTTAAACTGCAGAATCGTTGTCAGGCCTATTTTCTGTATCTCAACTGTTAAATGTATTATATTCATTTACTCTGCCTGTGCAGACTATTATCATCTCAGAATTTCAAGGGAGCTGAGCAACTGTTGTTTTTCCCCCATGTTCCCACCCTCCTTGAGCGCCTTGACACACTTGCCTGTGTATAGGTGCTTTATAAATAGACATTACCGTAACATACCATACCATGATAGGTTTCCCAATCCCCCCTAACATCTTGTTTCCAACATTGTGAACTCAACCCCTTGTAGGGACTGTTTATTCAAATTAATTTAATATGTGATGTCATCAGTGATGTCCTGGGTGTTAGTCTTAGCAGTGCACAGTGGTGGGTGGTGGTGGGAGTTATGGCTTAGTTTACCATAACTGCCGAATTTCTGAGGCTTTTCGGTTTTACTTGTAATCATAACTTCCCTCTAACCATGTCTTTTCATTGAATTCAATTTACAAGGCTATGCTAATGTCCTACAATGTACTAATATCATAATTACGCCGATATAGTACATTTTTGTCCAATTTGCAAAGTTTCACCTTAAAACTCTGCCATTTCCTACCTTCTAGCATCATTTTTAACACTTTAATACACTTTTTGCCAATTTTTCCACTGTGTTTGCATCCATTGGACGTTTGCGAACATCAGACATCATCGCAGACTTTTCTGGACAGTGTCACGTGACTGCATGCATGCGTGTGGCATGATGATGTGTCTGCAAATGCATCCACACTTCGCAATCGGGTCCATGCTTCACGGACGTGTCAGAAGCGGTGAGCGGAGCTGCGAGCCGAGGTGTGAGCCAGTCTGCGGCAGTCCGCTGCAGACGCGCAGCAAGCGCAAAATGGAACCCGAGGTACGGCCAGAAGCACGACCGCTGCTAGTGATCCCATCATCGGAGCGGGAGCGGGAGCCGACAGGAGTGGACGAGCCTTTGCTGCCTCCCAATATCATCCCGGAAAGGGAACTAACAACACCAACAGAGCACGGGAGAGATGCTCCAGCATCGACTCTGAAACTGACCAGAGGTAAGCCGTCAATGAGGACTCAGTTGAAACCTCAGAAACTCTCACAGACAGGTTTACCGGCATTATGGGCGCAGTCGCTGTTGCCATTGAGTAGGCAAACGGCAAAGGAGTATCCACCGGATGCCAACCAACAGCCTTCGGATCTGGTGGACCACGTAGACCTCGTGTGGCGATCCGGGGGGGTCAATCGAGTACCCCGAGAGTTTCGCTCGGAAAGAGCATTCGCCAACGAGGCCGAGGAGATGGATCAGGTGACGGATGTGAGGACCCAGAGGGAATCAACAGACGAGATAGGCAGCACGCCCATCCAGCCCGTCCAGCCCGCCTACGCCGCTGCTGGGGGCCCGCATACCGTCTTGACGACGAGAGGTGAGGATGCATTGGCTATCGGAGGATGGCCAGCATCGGCACCTTCGCGGGGCCATAGCGGTGGAGCGGGGGGGGTGGTCAGATCGGAGAGGTAGACGGAACTTCGACAAACCCGGAGGGTAAACTTCCTGGGAAAATTACAACAAAGGAACAGGACCTCCATCTTGAGCAAACGGGGGAAGATCCAAAGGGACCCGTAGGACAGAGGCCATCCTGCCAAAAAACTGGTGAAATTGGTGAAACTACAATAAACAAATCAGACTTGGTGCAGAATACACAAACGTCAAAGCGATGATCCACTCAACTTATAAAGAGCAGATTTCTGATCAAAGCAAATCCACCAGATCAAAGAGGAGACAACTGGACAGAAAAACTCCAAAAGCCAATAAGAGATCAGGAGAGATAAGCTTCGCGGAATCACTATCAGAAAGTGACGAACTCTTTACAGACAGTGAAACAACAGGCACAAATAACAGACAAACCGATCAGGAAGACTCAACTAAGGAAACAGATTACGAACAAGTAAAAACAAGCCATAACCAACAAAAAAAGAAAAAAATGAAATCGAAGAAAAATCAGACCCCGCGAAAGAAGACCATACCTCAAGTAAATAAGAAGACTTTGAAAAACCAAAATCAGAGAAGTAGAGTGGAAGGAAATGCGATAAAAACAAAAAAACTCGCAACCACAAAGCTGCCGGCACCACTATTATCGTGCTCCTTAAAAACCTTCTTTACGCAACAGTACAAACGAAAATTAACAGTGGACTCGGAGGTATCTGACGCAGAAATGTTAGAAGTGTTGCAAGAAACTATGCCAGGGTCGAAAGTAAGAAGAACAGCGGAAACCTCAACAAAGGTCGGAGGGTTGAATAAACATGAAAACAACATAGAAAGCGTAATAAATAGAAACAAGAACAAAAGTGAAATTAGTGTCACAACCAAGGGTGACACCCAAACTCAGATCAGTAACCTAGAGTCTCCAGGTATAGAGACTCAGTTGGACCGAGAAAACAATTCCCGGGATCCAATTATCATAAAAAAAACAGCTGCAGAAGGGATCAACGGAGGGGAGTCAGAGGCGACTGAAGTACGCCGTATCCAAAGCCAGCCTGTGAAGGAAAAACAAAATCTATCTCAAACAAACAAAGAAAAAGACATACGGCTGGCGTGGACGCAACCCCACCAGACTGCAGGACTTCAAACCTCCCCTGAGACTGAAACAAGCAACGAAGTCATAAATCAAGACCTGAGAGCAACCGGGCAGAGCCAACAAGTAACAGATCAGGCTAACATCTCTCAAATGGACTGCCTGGGTCCTCAGACTTGGGAGACGCCAAAAAAAACAGAAAAACCACAGTCATCACAAAAAAATCGACGGTTAAGCGACATTGCCATGGCTATTCATAAAGATTCTTCAACCAAAAAAACGGACATGACCACAATCATGTCGGCAATGTCTATTGTTCTAACACCTTTTTGCAAGCTATATGAAGCACTAAAAGAAGAAATCCAGGACAACACAGCAATGCTCTCTAATATGATAGCAAAAATGGCTCATGTAGAAAGCTATATAACAGCAGTAGAAGCACAAAAAAGTATTCAAGAGATCCTGTGGGAAAATAAAATCGAGACTCTAGAAAGGAAAATCGAACTGCTGGAGAAACAAAAAAATAACCCGCAAACAACACAAGACTTAAAAGGGGACAAGCATGTGGTAGACAAATTTAAAAAATTAGATTATGAGCTGAACGGCCTGGAGGTCATTACAGAGAAGAGCTCAGTAAATCCACCATCGACTCAAAATAAATCAGCTATACCGAGAGCTTCACATACACTCTCATCGGAGGCTAGAGCAAAACCACCATATTTAGCCAAAAGTCCAAACAAAACAGAGATGAAGAAAGATGAGATCCAAACTCTTGACGCCCAGTCCCCTCAGACGCCCTCAGATCGGAGATCACCTAGGACGGTGGAAGAATTCATTTTAGATTCAGCATTGATGAATATATCACAACATGATAAACAAATCCAAACTACCACGAAGTCACAGGTGTTAACAGCTGCCACGATAGACAAGTTAAAGAATGATGAAACAAACATCAAAGAAGGAGAAAGATCGCTGAGTAACGATGAAGAAACGTGGGTGCTTGTGAAGCGAAGGGAAAAATTGCCCGAAAAAAGAGATGTTAGCGATTATAACAGTAAAAGTCAGAAAGACAACAAAGCATCACCACAAAGAGTGAGGCGAAGAAGCAGAAGTACCCCGCGAAAACAAGTTCCAGTGAGGGGAAATGGGAAAATGACAACAGAAGAAAGAGGCAAAACCCGATTGTTCAAACTTGAGCAACAGGTCATCAAAGAAGACAATTTAATTCTAAACAGGCCAACGGTTCTGCAGATCCTGAAAAAATCGAAAACTCTCAGGGACCTCAGAACAAAGGACCTAGACTTGGTCGAACCGTACCATAGGGGTAAGACAGCAAAAGCATTTTTACATGTAAAAGCGGAGAGTATAATGCATCTGGACAAATCAGTGTTTGAAGAGCTGAAAGATATGGGCTTCTACTTGAGAGAGCTAACACACCCACAGCGGGAAGAGCGAAGCAAAAATCCAACAAAAATGAACGATCAGAGCACACATTACCATTCAAAAACTGAAAGGCTGTATTCTCATAAGCGATGGAACGAAAAGAGGGACATCAAGCACGTTCGTGAAGACCCAAAATATAGCCGAAGAAATGGGCCACTGAATTGGGAGGGGGCCTCTAAGTGGGGAAACAGCAAATCACGTCTGAGTAGCCTCCAAGAAAGCAGTAGTGACCCACAGGAACGGAGACCTACCAATAGAAGCAGAGAAAATGAGAAATCCCCACAACAAATCAAACATTCCGGAGGAGAAATAATGGCTCAAAAGAGTTTAGCTAAAACACAAGAATCAAGATCGCCGAGAGGACCGTGGGACTGGTTTACATCCACCTGGTCAAAGAAATCACAAAAATAGCAACAAATAGGGCGGAGTCCCGAGACTTTGTCTTCGGCCTCAACCCTAGAGGAACGGCCCGAACAAAACCACTACAAGGTAGGCTCATGGAACACCAGAGGGCATAATCATTTAACAGTACCGGGGGATGTAAATCTGGGCTCACTTGATATAATATGCCTTCAAGAGACGTGGCTACTTGAGAAACCCTCGCTGGACGGATTCTGCTTGGAAACATCTGCAGCAATTAGAGGTCCTTTAGGAAGACCATCGTCTGGCTTGCTCACAGCCATCAAAAACGGCTTAGGACTGGAACCTCCAAAGAAATGGAGTGAAGCATATGAAATGCTGGTGACCCTTTCCACATGGTCTCCCCCCATGGAAAAGGGTAATGGCACCACAAGAAACACCCTAGCAATTATAAATTGCTATTGGAACCCCCAGCGGACGACAACAAAGGCTTTCTGTGCAAGAATGAGTGCGACTATTGATCAGCTCTATGAAGATTTCGATGATATCGAGATCATGATATGCGGCGATTTAAACGCCAATTGCAATGAAGAAATAGAGAGAACAGAAACAACTGCAACACAAGAACGGGGAAAAGCCTGGATGAAAGTAACAAGCTCTAGAAACTTACAAAACATAGCGACACTCTTCCCAAGTCAACTGAATATCCCGACTTGGGAAAGGGGAGAATCAAAAGCAACCCTAGATTACATCTTTGTATCATCTGGACTGGCAGCAAACATAGTGAGCTTTAAAGTGCTGAAAACGAACAACAGCGACCATAACTTACTTATTTGTAAGTGGAATGGCCGGAGACCAACTAAAGTGGTATACAAAGCCACACTTGAAACAAATGTGCAACAAACCCGGCTACGCATAACGGAGGCAAATATTCAACAAATAAAATCAGCATGGGATAAAAAAGTAAGAGCAAATCAACAAACAAAAACAATTGAGAAACCGGACTATCTACCACTCCTAATACCATACCGGAAACCAATAGTCGCTAGAAAGAAGCTTGTACCACAGGCCGCCCACGCATACAACAAAGAACTTGTAGAACAAAGGAAACTAGGGCGGCAACTAAAAAGAAAGGCAAAAAAAACAAATCAGGCACAAGACTGGTTAAAATGGAAATTGGAAGTAAAAAGATACACTGCCTGGAGAAAACAAACAAAAGCAACACAATACCAGTTGGACGCAGAAGAAATGATGAAAAAACTGATCACCAACAAATCTAGCGACTTCTGGTCTTTAATTAAAAAAAGTAACGCATCACACAATCTAACACCAACAAATGCAGTATCAGAAGCAAAATGGATGGAGTATATTTCGAATGAATTTGAGGAACCTCAGAACCTGACAAAAGTTCTGAAACCTGCAACAAACACGACTTGGGTGTCGATAGCCAATGTGGTAGACATTGAAAAAAAAATAAGAAGCTTGAAATCATCTAGAGCACCCGGCCCGGACGGATTGACAAACACCATCCTAAAAGAGTTCCCAAAAGACTGGGCAAAAGTGATTGGAAAGATTTTCGAGATCTGTGAACAATCCCATCAAATTCCAGATACTTGGTTAAAAGCGGTCATCGTCCCAATCTATAAGAAAGGTAGTCGGGAGGACCCCGCTAATTATAGACCGATTGCTTTATTAGACATTCTGGGAAAGATCTTTTCATCCCTCATCCTGGACCATCTGAGGATATGGGAAAGGTCATCAAAATCGAAAGACATATTACAAACAGGCTTCCAGAAAAACGGAACGACAGCAATCAACATTCTGATAATAAACATTTTCAAAGCAAAAATCAAAGAAGGAGCACCAAAAATATATCTGGCTTTTGTGGACATGTCAAAAGCATTCGACAAAGTGGACAGAAACATGCTTTGGGGAAAATTGAATGGGTGGGGATGCCCAAGATCATTGTTAGATCCACTAATTGCCCTGCACTCAAATACAACGGTAAGAGTGAAATTAAACCAACAGGGAATTCTCTCAGAGGAAATTCAAGTAAAAAGAGGCGTAAAACAGGGTTGTCCTCTTGCGCCCGCACTTTTTATCGCCTTTCTGGGAGATTTGCAATATTCGGAAAATGAGATCAGAACGTTCCCTCCGAAACTAGGGAAAACTCCTATTCCCCGTCTCCTATACGCGGACGACGTGATTCTCATCGACCAGACTAAAGTGGGTTTACAACGGAAATTAACAAACTTGAAAAAATACACAGATGAAAACCTTCAGGAGATAAATAGAAATAAAACAAAAATCATGATCCTTGAGAAACATAGAAAGAACCTAACAACCAAGGAGGCATGGTATCTGGATGACATAAAAATTGAAAAAGTAAAAAATATCAGATATCTAGGGTTTGAAATAGACAATACAACAACAGACAAAGCTATGCAAACAGTACTCTGGGACAAAGTGAAGAGCCTGATAGCGCAAATGAGAACAATAGACAAGAAATTTGGTAAATTCACCTTAACTCCGGCAATCAACTTCTATAAAATGAAAGTAGTGCCCTCGCTAACAAGCGGTATGGAAGCCTCTCTCTGTATTCCGGAGAACATTTGGAACAAGATAGAAGGTATGGTCTGGAGATCTGTTTTGGGATTGCCCAAATCAACGGCAATTGCGGCCATTAGAAGGGAACTTGGGCTAACGTCTTTGGCCTCGATAGTCGACGTTAGCGCAATGAGGTTATTTAGAAAAATCATTCTGGCAGACTCCCTCCCGATCTACGCTGTAGTTAAAGAAGAAATGTTAAACGGGAATTGCATGATATTCAGAAATTGGGCCGAAACTAGAAAAGAAAGACTGTCGCAAATAATGTGCACGGAAACAGATTTAAAAGAAAATCCAGACAAAATCAAGCGGAAAATGCAGGAAATGGACTGGATTAAAACAATAGAAATAGCAGCAGACAACAAATTGCTACAGCATCTTCCACCTACATGCAATAAATTAAAGGTACCTATAAAATACGTCAGCAAATTTCCAGAAAAGAAAAAAAGACACTTGTTTATGAAAGCGAGACTAAATACACTTCACACAAAGCAAATACTTGCCATCCGAGGTTTGGTGGAAAACCAAGCATGCAGGTTATGTAAAAACGTGGACACCGTGGAAACGATTAGGCACCTGGTTTTAAACTGTCCATACACCAAACAGAACAGAATCACTTATCTATCTCCGTTGATTACAAATCCCTGGATGTTCGAAGAGGATAACATATGGAACAGATTGATCTCAGGTGAAGCTATGCGGTGGACCATGGCCATGACAAACCTAATCGAGTTGGCTTTCAAACAGATAATTGAAATTCTCCTCATCGAAGACGCCTCATTAGTACAAACCTAAGGAGCATCTGAACAATGATATTTGAAACGTATCTACTGTTTATAAAAAGATGTACCTCGATCTGTTGAAAGCCAACTCTCCGGAGAATCTTGAAGGGTTAAATGCGTAGATCTTTTTGATAAAATTACAGGTCTTGGCCTGAAATATAAATCAAATAATAAAAAAAAAAAAAATAAAAAAATATACTTCCTTCTGATTTAGGAACTTTCAAGCTCGAATTTACCCTTGCACAGGCCCTACACCTATTCTTACTCATTATCCATTAACAATCTAGCACACAGCATATACTTCGAAGAATATTAGCAAAACTAATAATCATCTTAAAAATGGCATCATCTATTGCCATTCCACCTCCCCAGGAGGCACCATCAACACTACCAGCTGCAGAACGTAGACAACAACAAAAATGTGGAGTAATTCAAAAGACAATTAAAAGGACCAAGAAAATGAGGTAGCGAAAGTGCCTTCCTCTAGTACCAAGAGAGAATCATGGGTGTGGCTGTTCTTTACCACTGTTGGGAATGTACCAAAAGTTAAAACTTCACCGACTACCTGGTAGTACTCCTACGGGACCACATCAATGTGCCGCCACACCCAATCCAACCGCTGCAATGCTCTCAAAAAGGCTGTGTCCCCTACTTAACAAATAGTAGGCACTCTTCCTCCACCTCATATTGTGCAACCAGTACTGTAAGTACACATAAGTGGGACACAGAATATCACAAGCTACCTTGCATGCAATAAAATAGGCTGTTGATCCATATCTTTCAAAGACAACAGTCGTCTGTATATACTGCAACACACTGCTCTGCAGAGGGGGGCATGTTGAAGTGCTTTGGGAGCTATAATCATAGAGCATGAGAAACACTGCCCCCTACCTTTGATGTAAAACACATGCAACATCGTCTCCTGTCCACCTCCCCTCCATATTAGTGCCTGGTACCTATTCTCTCATTTCCTGCCGCATCTTACAGTGTGACATTTCCTGCAACAACAAAATAATAAATTAAACAAATTAAATAAATAGGTACCTTCAGGAACCACATTTCACAATTAAAAAATAGAACTAAAAAAGTAACCTTATAGAATCCACCTACTTTACATTTCTCAATAAAGTAGATAAAGTTAATAAGATTCTATCGGCCAAACTTCAAAGGCCCTCGTGGCACTCATTACATTTCACCACCCCTAACACTAACATCACTATACGCTCACAATGAGCTCAACCTATTTCAATGATATTGGTGAGAAGCGCAGCCAAACATACCCTGTCATCACCAACATTATAACGTTATGCAAGGCAGAACAAGGAACTTAAACACAGACATCCACAACAAATGCAAAACTTGTGTGTCTTTTTACAAATATCATACAAACATTTTATTTTGAAGAAAACACCAATAGTCGGGACCGTAACAAATATTTTTGTTTTCACACAATGATAAAAACATTCAATTAAGTCCACAACATCTCCATTATCTTTTTTTAACACTAGCTACCGAACTTTGCAGCTTTCACATTTTTAGTGAAACAGTCAACAGTAATTTTCTACTGCCAAATTTGATCATTGATCCATCAATGCCAGTCTGTGTATTATTCAACAAAAATGATCTTCCATAACTGACAAATAATCTATGCACATGGCGGTCCATTACAGAGGAGAAAGTACTGCTTTAAAATTTAAATAAATGCAACACTTTCACATCTGCACTTTTCTACACCTATATGCTCCCATGTTTCCTCTTGTTACTGCAACTGCGAAAGGACAAATTGTTGTCTGGCGAACATCCCAGATTATTATCACATATCTGTTGTTGATAATTGTTGTCAAAATACTGTTTAAAAAGGCGTTGGCCTGTAGACTGCACCCATGGTATGCACAGAGCCAGAGTATACAACTATGGAGAATGGATAATGCGAAAAAACATATTTCAGTAATAAGTTTACAATTAAATAAACACAGTGCATTCTTATTTTGGCTGTATATTAAAGTTTCAAGTAACATTTATGATGTCTACTCTTTGTGTCAAATTCACCATTCTTCCGTCACAGTGTTCATCGTATGGCACAAAGTACCCTTTTCATACATTAATAATCATTCTTCTGATGTTGTGGAAGATCAACCGCTTCACAACACAGTTTCCAGAAATAGAAACTTTACTTTTCAATCTCTGCTGTTAATACAGTGAATCTTATCATTTCTTTGGAGATTGTGGACACATTTACTCTCATAAATTCTTTGTATGCTGTTTTTAAGGACACATAACAATGTCACCCTTCATGTAGCATTCACAGCATGCCCGAAAACACATTGCACAAATGGTAACAATATTAGTGGCAAACAGTGTACTACAAAAACAACCACATATTTCACATATCACAATATTTACATCAATTTTACCAGTATTAACACGCCTGTTCCCAAAACATTTACAATTTCTTTAAGAAATAAGTTCACGTGCGGTGCACACTGGCACAAATTTCTCAATACATCAATGGCAATGTGCCCCCCCCTGCTCACAGCTCTGGGAAGCAGTCCCCTAGCAGAGATTTGGAGCGGCAAGATCGAATGTATTTTGAAGAAAAGTAGTTTATCAGAAAGAGTTGCAAGTTATCATAGAATCTATTTTCCAGCGCGTCTACACTTCATTTACTTTATTCATTTATTTCTTGGTTATTTGTGAAGCCCCTAAAACCAAAAAATACAAATTGTGCACGTCTGCACAAGGTCAAAAAAGGGTGGTGAGCTTCTGTCTCCATTTATTTCCGCAATCATTGACCTGTGAAATAAGATGTAAATGTGCAAAGATCACAGGCACATGTTCATAATGCGCATTGGCAATACAAATTCCATCGCTCGTTACTTTAATGTTGGTTAACACTGTGGCACATACATTCTTTGTCTATTGCAATCTTCAGCCACTTATCATAGTATCTACTTTCCAGCATGTCCAAACTTCATTTGCTTTTTTCATTTATTTCTTGGTTATTTGTGAAGCCCCTAAAACCAGAAAATGAGACGGGGCCAGGGAACAAAACAACAATGATGTAACATAATAAGTCATTTGTAACACACCTCTTCACGGGTGTTTCTAGGTGCAACTTGACAAAGAATGCAACAACAAAAGGAAACAGAATAAATAATCTTAGTAGGCCTTGTCACATTCATATCAAGCAAGTGTAACAGGAAACAGGAGGAAAAGTACCTGAGCAACTTAACCATAACTGCAGGGCCGCTACCACAGGCCCTGTGATATACATATTACAGTAGCAGCCCTGTAGTTAATGTCAAGTTAGACGAGCACTTTTAGGGCAGCTTATAACTTCGTCCCTCCCCAGACGAATCCTCAAGAAATGTTACAAAAGAAGTATATGGCCATGCCAGATCGATCCTTCAAAGTTTGGTGAGGTTTCGTCAAGGGGGGAAAGGTTACAAGAGAGGTCCCAAAATGTGTGGTTTTTGCCATAGATGCAATGGAGAAAAAAGAATTGCTTAAGTCTACAGCACAAACCGCTGGATGGATTTTCACCAAATTTGCCACAGGAGTGGTGGCTTCGTCCCAAAGTTTGCTATTGTACATTTGGTGTAAATCTGTCCAGTAATTTTTTTAAAACAACCAAAAAGTAGGCAAACTTTTTTGTGTGATATCTGGGTATGGTCAGCGAACTGACTTCCCTATTCGGTCTGCGTATGGGCGCCCGATTGGCAGAGTGGTGGGAATTTATGTCTGCGGACATGGGACTCAGTCGAAGATTGGATGGTGAAGAGCATGTGGCGCGTCCGATTTTTGGAGATGCCTGCCATGTTGGATTTGCAGAGATTTGCCGGTATCCGCAGGCATTGTGGTACAAACAAATTAAGAAACACAGCATTGCACTTGTCAAACTAATGAAACAATATTTGGGAAGGGGAGAGGGGTTGAGGATGGGATGGTATATGGCCTCAAAAAACTAATGGATATCATTTCGATTGCAGGGGGTGGGGTTGAGTTCCATTAGTTCACTGTGTATGATACATACTTGGTATGCAGTTAATTGTGTTGTGGGCAGCCCTAGAATATGTGCACTGGGCACAATGACTACAGTAGTAGTATGTGTATTGTAATGAGAGGAAATGTAGTAGCAGTAAAGCTGGAATGATCGTAGTAGCAATATGTGTAAAGTAATTGTTTATAATGTAGTAGGAGTATAAAATGTTTGTAATATGAGGTATTATGAAATTAAGTCATTTGAGTAAACCATGCAGTATTACAAATAGTTGCAGATAAACAGTTGTGGGACACATTTATAAGTGCACTACACGTTCAAACACATAAGAGTATTGTTACATAATGGTGTGCAATAACACATTCATTGGTCTATGGCAGTCACCTTAACCTTACATATCCGCTTGTCTAGTATAAATATAGTATTGTCTTGTCTAGTATAAATGGCAGTTGCCAACTGTGATGGTGTGCTTGAAAGGGGACATGGTGGATGGAGGCTCTGAAGGTGTGGTACACCATGTGCACCAGAAAGGTATTTTATGCACTGTGACTATTGTGGAAATGGACACAGCAGTGCTGGTGCATGCAGACTCTACTGGGAAGACCTAGTTCCTGCAATTAACATATGTACAAGACCATTGAATGTTGTCCCAGGCCTATTACACTTACCCTATAAGCTGAGGATCAGTGAAGGCCCCTGGGACTCTTGTGTTATTACCCCCTACTCCCAACCTTTGTTGGGTTGTTTATCCAATGACTACTGATACATTTTAGGTCATTTTGGCAATAATTAAGGCTGTGGACTTTACTGTACAATTACATATATCGTAATACAATTTAATGTATAACATTTTGCATTTAAAACAGGAAAAAGTCCTTTTGGGCACAAGGGCAGTTGGAGTTACCTTTGGCCTGTGCAGCTTTCTTTTCCCACAAATGTGTGACAATGTTCATTGTACTGTCAATCTTTTTTGTGTCCGTGTTTCTTTTTTTTAATTCTTATTTTTCCGGGTAGGTGGGTTGGGTGAAAAAGTACAAGTGTTCTGTGGTCGCAAAATGGCTGCTTTACGCTCCGTTTGGAGTGATTTGCATATTGGAGACCCTTGCTGGCTGGGCTCCATTTATTCACTTTTTGTGGCCTTAGGCCATTTGTATGGCCATGGCCTTACTGCTCTTGCTGTCTGGCTGGCGCTGAAAATTTAGCATATGCATATGTTACTGCCCATCCTCCTATGCTGCATTTGCTTCCCTTTCTTTCTTGTTCTGCAGAGTGACACATAGGCCCTTTTGGCACCATGGTGTGAGATCCTAACTTGCCTTTTGGTTCCCTGGCGGTCCCCTTTTTGTATTGTGGCTAAAGGAAAGACAGAGGAAGCCAAGAAAACATGAACTTAGGTGGGAAAAGGGGGGATAACAACCACTGTCGGTGTGTGGAGTTATTGTGCTGTACTAAAGTTGTACAGCTTCAGCGCTGCTGTACTCGACCCATGAGATCCTGTAGCACCTGCTTATGTTCCTGCATCTACTATCTTCATATAGTGCCCCTATTTTGTGGTGCATGTCCTGTACAGGCGGCCTTGATGGTTGTTTAAAGGATGACAGTGAAGAACATTGTATTATTGACAAGGTGGTGTGGTATGCTTTTTCACAAATGAAACTGACTCGAGCACGCTGTGAACGGTACATGAAGGGTGGCATTTTTATGTGGCCTTCAAAACAGTGGACAAATAATTAGTGGGAGTAAATGTGTCGACAGTCAGCAAAAAAAGATAAGATTCTCTGTATTAAAAGCAGACATTGGAAAGTAAAATTTGTATTTGAGAAAACTGTTGTGAAGCGAATTCGTCATGTACAACATTGGAAAAATTGATTTGCAAAACACAACGTAAACAACATTTTAAGTGAAAGCTATTGAAGTGTGGAAAGTGAACTGTCTGCCATATGATCAATGCTTTGACACATGAATGTTGAATTTGCCGAAAAGTAGACATAGTGCATGTTACGAGAAACTTTAATTTATAGCCAAAATATGAATATATTTCTATATTGAATTGTAAAATGTTTAATGAAATATGTTTTTTGTGCTCTATTTCCTATAGTTATCTACTCCCGCTGTGTGCATGTCATGAGTTCAGTCTAACTGCCGATGTTTTTTTTCAATAGTGTTTGGACAATAATTATCAACAACGGTTGTGTCGTAAACATTGTGTGGGATGATTGTCAGTGTGGGGTAAAATATAGCCGCTGAATGTAAGAAATAAAAAGTCCAGGCCAGGTCAGTTCTTAAGAGTGAAGCTGAGTGGTGCTACCCATTTGAAATAACAGGCCAGTCCCAAAATACTTCAGTTTTTGACTTAAGGCCTAGGACATCAACAGAAATGGGCCTCTTTCAACTTTACCAGAATGAACAGGCGCTCAAGTGAAGGAGCATGTCCCTGAAAACTCAAAATTGCTAGATGTGCCCAATGCATGACAAAAGACATATGTGGCTGAAAATGCTGGTTTCATAACATATGAAAGCTACAATTTTACTTAAAGTGACAGAGAGCAGCATGTTACATTGATTTCCACGCAGCATAATACTGTGATCCAGAAATCTAATTTGAAGCCAAGAACTGTGTTTTTGTCACAAACAAAAACACTTACTTTTCAACATTAAAATAACATAATTTAGGCCTACTTGTGGTAAAAGTGAACACTGGTTTCCAATGTTAACTATGGCCAATGCATGGACAATACAATACCCATCTCATTTCAACTGTAGTATTAAAGAAATCCACTACACATTTACAGATTTAAAAACAGATTTAAAAAAGATTTAAAAACTGCAGCAATGCACATGGGGAAGCTAAAAAGGAGAAACAATGCATTTGCAAATCCAGAAATAAAGCGAAGGAAATATTACATTCAGCAGCAGTGAAGAGACCTGGTTTCATCATATATAATGAAAGCATGGACAATTTCATTGGTGTAGATTTGAACACTGAGCCCTGGTGTAACTATGGCCTGTCTGTGGGGATAGAGTGAACTCATTTCTGTTAATATTATATAAAGAAAAGATTGGATGTATGACCACCAGGCCTAAATGTAATCTGAAATGCAACATGTTGAAACATACAGTGCCAAGGGGAATGTTATTCCTTTAGGACCATCCAGGTAACTGGCCGTTGTTTGTTTTCCTCCACTGAGCTGCTGGGTATCTGGAATTGTGACCCCGACCTTTCGGGGCTGGGTTCAACAAGGCCACCAGCCTGTAAGTTCAGTAAAATAGAAAGAAATACAAAGCTAGATAAATAATTTGTGGGGGATTGTTGATAACACAGCCAACAGACATGACCTTTGAGGTCAGGTTCCCCATAAAAAGAGCAATTAGTTCTGAACAAAGACCCTTTGTAATCTGAACTCCAGGCTTTTTGGAGTTGGGCCTACCAAGAAGAATGTCCAGTGGTCAATTAGTTACTGATAACATGTCCTTCCGAAGTAACCTTGAGGACAAGCTTCCACACAAAACTGTACATTGATCAATGAGCAAGGTCTTTGAAGCCCAGCAGAAGAACATGTTAAGTGTTAAGATAAACACAGATAAACCAGATGGCATGTCACATGGTTTCAGGGAAATGGAAACCTACCTACAGATGCCATATTATGCGCTGCCATTGATTAAACATTGAATACAGTTTTTCCTTAATAAGAGGAGTAGTGTGTGTCTGATCGATCTCACCACGTGTTCAAATGAAACAGGAGAAAAAGCCCATTGTGACCATGTAAAAACGAAATTTGTGTGAGGTACATAGTTTAAGTTATGTGGAAAAGTATGATTTCTGCCATTTACATACACCTGAGCAATGGGAGAGTTGGCACAGCGGTAGATCGTGAAAATAAGGTTTAAATGGGAACTGTCCCAATTTTAGCTATTTTGGCACAGCAGAAAACCGCGAAAATGGTAGCTCCGCTCAGGAAGGGTGTGCTGAAGTAAAATTAGTATGGTCTGATTTGCTGTAAAATATAGAACTGATGACATCAGATGCCAGGCTCATTCTTTTTTTCTTTACTGATATATCTAGGCCAGTAACAGTCAGGAACTAAAAATTGAAAAAGTACTATGTTTGTAGATTTATACTTGAAATATGTTCTTACAGTAATTCATGTAGGGTCCACTGACAGCATATGAAACATATACAAAGGGGAAAACACAGACTTAGAAGACAGCAATGCTATCTATTTATGAAGATGATTAGTAAGGTTATCAACACTGTCTTATAGTTCTGTTGTTTTATAATTCCCCATAACTAGCGAATGTCAGGGGTTTTTCGGTTTTACTTTGAACCATAACATCCCTTTAACAATGTTTTTTTACTGAATTTCATAGGTTTTTAGTAGCACAATTTAACCATAACATCCCTTTTACAACGTTTTTTTTACTGAATTTCATAGATTTTTAGTAGCGCAACTTTACCATAACGTCCCTTTAACAACATTTTTGTACTGAATTTCATAGGTTTTTAGTAGCGCAACTTAACCATAAGGTCCCTTTAACAAAGTAATTTTACTGAATCTACATAGGTTTTTGGTAGCACAACTTAACCATAACGTCCCTTTAAGAAAGTTTTTTTTTTTTTTACTGAATATACATATTCATACTGTGAATTTGATGTATGTTTACTTGGATTCCCTTACTTTATATACATGTAACATAAAACATGCTGAACCCCCAGCTAGTGATTTTGATATCCGCGGACCGTGCGTATGTCCATGGACCGATGCTGAAATGGGGGATGAAAGCCATTAGCAACCTAGGTTCCCAAAGCAGAACCCGGGGTGCTAAAAAAGAGGATTTTTCTTCTCCTACACCGGGACGCCTGTGGCGGCCCAGTATAGGAAGGAAAATCCTTTTCCAAGATGGCCAACATGGAAAAGGAAGGCGAATGTTCCATACAGGGCCCTCTTCACTTTCCATGGCAGCCTGCAGAAAGCAAAAAGAGAACCCTATGACCATATTACCACAAGCACATTTTTCTTCATTTCAGATCTATCCTAATTTCAAATAACTTTACCACAAAGCCAGTCCCAGGGACATGGCCACTTTAATCCTATGTTTTCTCCCTTGTGGTCATAGCCAGTAACCAGATTGTCTGGACCATGACCGTATTCCATGAACCAGACAATCTGGCCACTGCCCATTGCCACAGGCTAACCCTCATTCACTAAAGATATACCGCTATTTTTTTATAGCTACGTTATGACACTTGGCAAATAATAAAATACTGGCACATTCGCAAAACCATGCTTGTAGGTCCTTGCCAATGCTCCTTACGCACGTTTGCTACCAATCCACTCATGTTTTATTTTTTCAAAAGTTTCAAATGAATGCACACACAATCGTCATATAACCTAGCCCCCACTTGACAAAATACATTCAGACTGTATGAAAACATTTATATCTAGATCTATAATTTTTTTGCAAACCTTTGTGTAGATTTTTCTAATGGCACTCCATTTATTAGCCTTTACATTATTTTGGCACCCCCCTCTAATTTTGCCCCCTCTTGACAAAATCCCACCAAAGTTTGCAAAAACATGTATATCTAGATGGATTATCAGTTTTCCAAAATAAGTGTAGATTCATCAAATGCCACCTCATTTATAAGCCATTGTATTATTTTGGGACCCCCCCTGTTATCCCCCCTCATGACAGAATCCCACCAAACTTTGTAAACTCATTCGCAATCAAGTCACAAATATATCATTTTACCGCCACAGCTACCGCCAGGGTTGTAATGAGGCACACTGTTTCAATAGTACCCAAGGGGGTGCTTTGTGTTAAAATGTAAGTAAATTGTGATATATTCAGCAACAATGGTCAAAATTACTAACTGCATAGTTAAGTAACTCATCAAACTGGTTCACGTTGGCCAAAATGGTGGCCCATTTTGACTGGCCCACACTAGCATTTTACATTTTTGGTACAGGCATTGCCCTATAGCCCAATCCGAGCCTGGCGGCTAATCCATTATGGAGGAGCTAAGGAGCCAGCCCAGTGAAACAGTGAGCACTCCCTCAGCTGCTTTTTCCAGCTGATCGAGTGCTCCTGGGCTGGCTGAACTGTCAAAGGGAAAACTGTCTCCCTTTGACAGTTCAGTTTAGTTCCCCAGCCGCACATGCTCACTGAGCCATACAAGTGCTTGGGCGTTTTGCTTCGCCAGCATTGCATAGCTCATTGAAAATCCTGGCTGGGGCACTGCATGTCTGTATGTCTGAGGAGGAGCTCCTGTGCCTCCTCGCACATACGGACAGAGCAGTCTGGAGCAGGGCGTTTCAGCACCCACACGCAGGCCAATGCAGAAGGTACGTTTATTTTCATTGTTTTTATTTAAACATGTGTATGGATGCGTGTATGCTTATGTTATGAGTGAATGTAAGGTGATGGATCCTCGTGTCAATGACAGAGTGATTGCTGTATAAATGTGCAGCGTCTTGCATACACACGTAATCATGTTGATTGTGTTAGGCCCAGTGGGGCCCAGGGGACAGGGATGTTATCTTTTTACTGGACATCTATTATAGATGTCCAGTAAAAAATGTCATGCCTGCCCCCTGAGCCTCACATTACCAAACCTAGTGATATTGTCCGCCTTTCTCAGTGACAAACCTGAGCAGCATACCCAAACGCGCCAAGTCATCAACTACGTGACGTGACGCAGAACCCCAAAATCAACACACTTCTCACAACACAGCACGGCACAATTCGGAATACTAAACCGTACTTTAAAAAGAAACAACAAGACTGTACTTTATTTTCACAATAAACGCTCCGACAACATCCGACTATTGCCATATTCAATCAAATTTTAAATGTCTTTCTCCGCTCGCGATCCAAAATGTTTATCGTGAGTCACGCGTGTTTCTTTTTGCGTACACAAGGTGTTCGTTTTGGATAAAAAAAGCACTTGGGTCGCACAGTAAATTCCAGGGCTTCTGCATCAACTTGAGGCTAGACCACCGTAAAGGATGTTATGTTGCTCCTAATCGCTAGTACAGCGTAAGGGCATATCTGCCCTTGTCGATCATCCCAAAAAACTGTTAAACACATCCGGTTGTTCACAAGTAGCTGGGGCTGCCGATTAAAAAATCTGTCAGTTGGCATCTGGAATCTATGACAATCGCAAAATGGCAAAATGTACCTGTTTCGGAAACATAATAGAAATATGTCTCACTAGCCAATCTTTATTACAATTTGCTTCTGAGAACATTGCTATGTAGTATGATCAACTCTAAACGGGATACGAAAGCTGAGACTACAATTGTATTTGCTCATATATGGCATTTTAATGAAATATTAGCATTGAACCTGGGAGAACTGACTAGTGGTCTACATGCATATCAATGCTGACCTGCCCATCTGGACGGTAAAAAGAACATTACACACAAAGGTTATACTTGCGTTTCATTGTAATATGCCACACAGAACAAACAAGTACAATGTAACCCACAAATAATGCTCAGATAATGATATGTCGGGGGGAAATTCTGCCGGGGTCGGCCGGACCGTCCGCAGACCTCCAGGCAGGGAGGCCCCAACTCCTCCCGTATATCCCAAAAGAGATAGAGTATGAGACACACGCAAGAAGCAAGGTGACTCTGCTGTTTATTAGACAAAACGGCAGGGATGGGTCAAGGAGCGTACGCGTCCGTCCTGACACACACACAATCGTGGGGCTCGCAGGCCCTTTTTACCTTAGTATGACGCGGTACTTGCGTCACTTGGAAAGTTTAGCAAAAAACCTATCTCCACTCTGGGTTGGTTACTCGAGTGGTAGGGTTAGTATAGCGCACATATCGAGAATGGTGTTAGTGGCTGAGGGTTAGTCAGGTGGTATACCTGGGCTGTCCCTTCAATTTGATACATGAAAATTGTTACATGAAGACCTCTGAGGATTGGTCAATGTGAATGGCGTCAGTGATAAGAACCCCATGTTCTAATTGGTCCACTCGCGAGCCTCCCAGTCTGGGACTATCGCTGTTCCCAGCTCGCGGTGCACCTGTCATTTGCAACAATGTTTTAATATGGGTAGGTGTAAACAATGTGAGGATTTATTCATATGTTGGGAGGTCGAATACTCCCACTGCTGCAGATGTCCAATGAGTCTTTTAATTGTATCTGCCTGTGTCTTGAAACGTGGGATTCAGGCGTCTCCTTCCTCCTGGGCTTGGCATCTTGTCAGGTTTGACTTTGTCACGTGAGGTGGGACCGTGTTTGAGGCAAAATTCAACACAATTAATATTGTTTTTCCTACTGTGTGCCTGGTTTATCTTGCAGGTGCGACCTTGGCGTTGGCTTGCAGCGTGCGAGATTGCAACATAGTGCCCTTGGCGGTGTGCTTTCGCCGGGCTCATTTTGCAGGGTCAGCAACCCAGTTCTTGCTCATTCAATGTTCATGGAAGCTTTTGCCTGCGGCCTACTTGGGCCTGGTGCATAGGTGGAACCGTTTGATGCAGGGCGCTTTAGGTTACGGTATCATATTGCTTTATCCTCAGTATCGTGTCCCCGTTATATTCTTCATTATGGTACATGGCTCTTAGAAGAAGCGTGAGCAAGCCTTTTTTATATAAGTTCATAATGCGTCTTGCGTTTCTGCATTTTGAGAGCCTATGTGGAAAATAATAAAGATGTACGTCCGTGAATATGTCTGTCGCCTACGTCATAGCACTGAGTATATTGTTCGTGTAGATTGGTGCGGGAGTGTCCGATGTGTATATTTGCAGAGGTGTGCTGACCGTTGGCTAGGTCGTCATGGCATCTCTAACGACGTGTAGGTTTAGTCGAGTTGGTCCGTGCCGCAGGTGTCGGCATGGACAGGGCGGGCTGCTGGGCAGGTAGATGGGCACATCCGTATGTTCCTGTACCAGGGTATTTGGTCGTCCGGTAGATAGGCAAACTCCTCTCGTGGCGGGTGTCTGGGCCGTGATCCTCTAGGCCAAGCGCGAGAGGGGAAGGGCAGGAGCCTGTTCTTCCATTCTCCCACTTCAGTCCCCCCTCTGGTCGACTTGTCGACCACAAACATATCCTTTTCTTTATCTCCTCTTACTCTCCATATTTTAGTTATTCCTCCCAAATGTCCATAGTGGTTAACATGGTCCTCAAATGACCAATACATATATTCACATGTTCCTCCAGGAGTGCAGTATACCCATTTCCATATGTAGCTCCTTGGGTTTCTTGGGTTTTCGAGCTTCACAGATGGTGGGTCCAGGTGGTTGGTGATGATCTGGTTGCGCAACTTCTCTCTCTCCTTTATTATTGTGCTTGTGTGTTGGCCGTCATCTGTTGGCATCAAGAGGTGTATACCAACCATTTCGATCATCTCGTCTGTGGTGCGTGCCTTCCCGGCCTTCCAAAATCTTATTATGATCAGTGCAGCTCCAGCCAAAATAGTGCATCCAACTATAATCTTCAGTCCATCTGACAGCCAAGATGGCATCCATGACCATAATATTGAAAACCAGCTCTCATCCTTTTTCACACCTTTACTTTCATCCATCATTTTTGAGTGCATCTGGGCCAATTGTGACACAGCTTCCGTGAGGGTACCATTGTCAGCATCGTTAGCAGGAATGAATGTGCAGCATGATTGTCCTATCTTTGCGCAAACTCCTCCTTCCATTGCTGTGAGGAGGTCCAGTACATATCTGTTCTGTAGTGCAACCATTCTTACTGCTCGCAATTCCTCTTTTATTGCGTTGAATCCATTTACTGTAGAGTTAATTGTCATCATTAGTTCCCACCTAGTTATCTGGAGCCATTTCGCGTTTACGTAGGCCTGCAGTCCAGGATGTATTATTGAGGAGAAGAACATGGCTGCTCTGCTGAATAGTCTGTGTTCCGGCGGAATTGAGGTGAGTGCTGTTTCCGACCTTCCCCACAGGTAATTTCCTGTCAGGGGTTCTCCTTGTCTTTTCCTTCTGTTGAGGACAGTGTTGTTGCCGTTGCGTCTGTTCTCTGGCCCTTTCCGAGGCTGTGCAGATCTCTTCTTCCTTTTGTTTCCTTCATCCATCTTGGGGAAATTCGCCATATTCACATGCTTCTGGGGTACCACTAGTGATGGTACATTAACGTGTACTATAGTGCATACACCATTCCGCAAAGGGGGCAGTGTGTGACACGCCTTGTCTCCGCAGGCCCAGTAATGGTCCATTACTACTGCGGTTCCTGCTTCCCCCTCAGGTAACTCCATCACGCTTTCACAGTTGGTGTTGTATCCTACATCCACCTCTCCTTTATGTTGGTAGCATAACTTAGGCGCAGTTAGCGGCAATATTGTTATTGGGTCTTCATCCTTCTCCATCCACGTAAGCATGGGTACGTACTTGATCCAAGTCATCCAACATCTATGGTTATGTCCATCAATAGTTGAAATATTTTCTCTTGTTACCATGTTGCTGCCAACCACTCCTATGTCCCATTTGTTGTCCATGTACACCTTCCCTGTTATTATCATCAGTGGTCTTTCTCAACATCCGTTTTTACCAGGGACTTCAGCGGCGTACCAATCACATGGTAGGTACTGCAGTGTTACCTTCTTTGTTTCTCCTTTTTCAGGACCACTTGTTATGTATCTGAATCCTTCAGCATGTAGACTGCTCTTGTGGTAACTCAAATAAGTCTTAAGGAAGTTGTTTTCATATGGATATGTATCTCGTGTTTTCCACACCAGATGCACCACTGTCCCTTGAAATCTTCCTTTCGTCTGGAACAGTGCCAGGTATATTATACATCGTGCAATTTTCCCATCTATCTCCGTAGCAACAAATGTTCGAGAAGCGCTCATGGCGTTTGGGATCAATGAGCAAACGTAGCAGCTGTCTTCTGTTGTCTGCTTGCCTATTTTGGTCATGTGTTGGTACCACATGTTGTTAGAGACATGTGCTGAATCTTGTACATAGTTGTCAATGCCTTTATTATCTGAGTATGTGCTGCGTTTAACTCTATTTTCCTGGTGTGGGGTTTTACTAGTACCACCTGACGTAACACCTGTTGCAGCTGGGGGTGGGGGTATATTAGGTTTGGGTACAGCAATAATATCAATAGCATAGCTGTACTGCCATACAGAGGCAGCCAAGAACCCGGTGATCATTAAAATCCCTATCAATTTTATTACAAATGCTAATTTCACCGGCATTTTGCTCTTACCTTGCTGCAGTCCGGCAGCTTATTCTTGCGACGTTACAGTTGCCCGCCTGAAAATTCTTAATATGCTCGTTATTAAGGTTAGTAATTGTTATTAAGCTCTCCCTATCAAGTAGTCATTCAGTGCCCAGGCGAAGAGCTGTTCCCACGCCAATCTAAGCGATCTATCTCTTAGGGCAGGCAAGTATGGTTGGAGGTGGGGCATTGAATGTTCTATGGCCAAGAGGAATGCTGTGTAGTAGACACGTACCCTCCTTCCTTTCAAGTACGTTGGCCATTTTATTTCATATACAAATTGGTGTGACAATTCTTCCAGGTAATTATCGTCTGAGGGTACCATCAACTCCTGGGCAGTGAATTAGTTAGTTATCTACTTTCTTAACAGTACAATAATACGCTTTACCTGCATGTGCGAGAGAAAAAGAAAGAGAACATTCAGGTGTTTACATGTGTATATGTGCAAAAACAATGTCCTTCAGTTCAGTTATTACTACAGTGGGTAGGGGGTCAATGGGCAGAGGGTTTGGGGCTCAGCTGGCAGCAGTCTCTTTACCCTTTGATCGTGTAACCATGGGGTGGGCGGTATGGGGATCACCCCTTTCTTTTCTAATAGTTGTCTCTGGGGAATCTGGGGGGTGGCAGGGTATGGGGACACTTAGGCTGTTAGTTGTGGGAGAAGTCTCTTCCTCCGTTGGTGACGCTGTTGTTGTTCTTCCTGTGGCCCTGTCGGTGGCGCTGGGGCGGGTCTGGAGTTTGTAGATCTTTACGTCGTGTAGGTGGTTCCAAGCACGTTTGTCCTGTAACTTTACTGCTCTCGTTGATACCTCCTCGACCAGGTGGGGGCCAGCGAATCGTGGACTGTTCCACTTTCTGTTGAAATTGCGAAGTAGTACGTGGTCACCTTTAGCAACTTTGGACAGTCTTTCCTTTTCCAATTCTTTATCCACGTCTTCTTGTTGGTCGCTGTTAGACCCGCCCCGCGTGCGCTCGAGCTGTTGAGACACAAACACTGCACTAGTAATCAAAGAAGACACATATTGGTACATTTCATCACCAAGAACACTCGCAGTACTTTCGTGGTCAGTAAATGCTCTTGATGTTGGCGTTAGGGGAAGGCGCATTTGTCGTCCGGTAACCACCTCGTGAGGGGTGAGGTGGTGGTCGGACCCTGGTCTATTCCTTAGCTCAAATAGGGCTAATGGAAGGCAATATAACCAACTCTTCTTTGTTGTTTGCTGTATCTTTGCAATTGCCTCCTTTAATAGGCCGTACAGGCATTCACATACACCGTTGGCCTGTGGGTGGTATGCACATGCAAATTTATGCTTGATGTTCAGCAAGGATGTAATGTGCTGGAACATTTCGTTTGCGAAATGTGGGCCATTGTCTGACCTTAATACCTCACACACTCCCCACCTAGGGAAGACCTCCCTCACTAGGAATTTAGCTGCTCTAAATGCATCTGGGTGTGAACAGGGCCCTGCTTCAATCCACCTCGAGAATGGGCATACTACTACAATCATATACCTATTTCCTTGACATACGTTGATCATATCAACATAGTCAATATGGAGATGTCGGAACGGTCCCTCTGGCCGGGGTATAGTACCTCTTATCACCTTCAGAGTGTGGCCGGCCGTAAACTGTTGACATGTGAGACAATTGCTGATAAAATTTGACACATGAGAATTTAACTCGGGGCAGAACCAGTCTTCCCTAATTCATGCTGCAATTACTTCCTTGCCTGTGTGGGCTGGGTAATGTAGTTGGCTCAGGGCGGTGTTCAAAAGTGCCAATGGTATTACAACCTTTCCAGTGTCACCCTGGCGCCATAGTGCGTCGGTTGGTGACATTGTGCATCCTCTTTTTACCCATATTTCTTTTTCGGCCATTGGTGCAGCCGCTTGTAGCTCCATAATCTGTGTGGCTGGGAGATGGGTGTACCCTTCTCTTATCAACATCTCCTTAGCCATTCCCCTCCCTCTACCTCTCTGTGACTCTGGGGGGTTCCATATCTCACCAAAGTATGCAGCATACTTCGCATGTGCGTCTGCTGCTGCATTCCCTTTTGAAATGTGATCTTCACCATTGGTGTGTGCGGTGCATTTCACTAAAGCTAATTCTTGGGGGTCATTTATTGCTTCAATTAGTTCAGCCAATAGGAGGGCATGTTGCACTGGAGTGTCATCAGCTCTCCTAAACCCTCTTCTTCTCCATTTTGACAGTCCTGAGTGGACAGTGGATGTAACATACGCGCTGTCGGAGTATATGGTCACTCGTTTGTCAAAGCTTTCCTTCAACGCCAAGATCAGTACAACTAATTCCGCTGCTTGAGCGGAGTAATGCTGTGCTAATTGTACACATTTCATGGCCACACACACCGGTACCTCCATCATTTTTACCACTGCTGCCCCAGTCCTCCTTACACCATTCCTTTGGTCGATAGTTGATGACCCATCAATGAACAAGAGCTCACCTCCCTCTAGCGCGTTTTCTTCAACTTTTCTAATACATGAGTACATGTCAGTTATTTGCGTACAGTCGTGGGCATGATCTCCCTCCTCAATTACTTCTGCTAGGAACCTTGCAGGGTTGACCGTGCTACATCTAACAATTGATAGTTCAGCTCTGGATAAGATGATCTCATAACCTGATGCCCTTTGCGTGGTTAGGGTGGACTTAGGTTTATTCAATATGGCAAATAGTGCATGTTCCACAAACAGAGTAGTTGGGCACCCCATGGTTATTGCTGATGCTTTCTCTACCGCAAAAGCAGCTGCGGCAAGACCTTGTTCGCAAGGGAAATTACCTAGCATCACAGGATCTAAGTGGCCGCTGTAAAATGCTACTGGTTTGTAGCCCATGCTTGTTTTTTGGGCCAACACTGCTTTCATTACTGCTGAGTCGCAATGTGAAAATATAAAAAATTGTCGCTCATAGTCTGGGGATGCCAGTACCGGAGCAGTTGATATCGCATCTTTCAATTCATCAAAAGCCTCTTTCATTTCCATCGTCCACCCCAGATTTTTCTCCCCTTTATTAGCTTCCTTTAATGCCTCAAGCAGGGGTCCTATGTATGAACTGTAATCAAATACCCATGCTCTACAGTAGTTGCACAGCCCCAGGAACTGCTGCAGCTCCCTCACTGTTTGTGGTACTGGAGTGTTTGAAATGGCCTGTGCTCTTTGTGGTGCAATCTTTCTTCCATGTTGGGATATGAGCTGACCAATGTAAAGTACCTGTTCTTGACAGTACTGTAGCTTTTCCATGTCTACCTTGTAACCTTTCTCAGCCAATATTGTCAACATCTTTAATGAGTCCTCTCTGCATTTTCTTTCGTTCGTACTGCAAATTATTATGTCATCCACATACTGCAACACTGTGCTTTCCACTTCAATGTTACCCAAATCCATCTGTATTACTCTGTTGAAAATTGATGGTGATTCGCAATACCCTTGTGGCAATCTGGTGTGTTTCCACTTTGTGTTTCTGTAAGTGAAGCTAGTCAGATCTTGTGAGTCTGGGTGCAATGGTATTGAGAAGAATGCATTTTTAAGGTCGATCACTGTAAATCGTGATGCTTCTGATGGAATGCCACACAATATTGTGGCCGGGTTTGCTGCTATGGGGTATTCTGCTTCTACTATGTTGTTCAAGGGCCTGAGATCCTGTATGAAGCGCCAAGAACCCCCTATAGCCTTGCGCACTGGGTATACAGCCGTGTTACATGGTGATTCTGAGGGGACCAATATGCCATTATTTATAAGGGCCGTTATGGTTTCATATATGCCCTCATCTGCCTCTTTTGATAGAGGGTACTGTTTCACTCTGGGGAGTATTGCACCTTTTTTCAATTTTATCCTTACTCCCCCTATACTTTTTATGCACCCCACGTCATAGGGGCTAGTAGTCCACAGTGATGTGGGTACCTTTGTCATGTCCTCCTTAAAGAAGGGGACTGGGGTGAATGCGGGTGCCTCAAGTGCCATTGCAATTTTCTGTGATACTTGTTTGTACGCCACTCTTAGCCATATTTCCACACTCATCATAAACACCATTTCACCTTCCTCTTTTTCTTCTGAGAACAGCTCCTCATCTGACACCTGGGTGAGTCTACATCCTTCCGCTAGTGCTATCACTGCCCTCCATGCCCTTCCTTCTCTGTCTTGGGCATGTACAGCAATGTAATCAGCTGTTGCTATAATGCTCTCAATGTCCACTGGAACCACCTTTCCTTCTGGTTCATTGACTGGTGTTTCTGGTCTGAACAGATAGGCCGCTGGCCTTCTCCACATTTTTCCCTCTATCCCTGGCATCCATGCAAATGCCATGTCTGTCCCGTACTGGAAGAGCTCGCCATCTACTGGCTCTGCCCTAATCGCTGTTTGTCCGCAGTATGCTTGCATAATCTGTCGTGCGGTGAGCATGTTAATCCCTGGAGTGGAGCAAATTATGCCGTCCTCAGTAAATGAGATCGTCATATTCAACCTGTTCATTATGTCTCTCCCCAGTATATTTACTGGTGAGGCACTATAATATAGAAGTGGGACTGACAGGTCATAATCTCCTATAGATAAGGGAAGGTTATCAGTAAAAGGAACCAACCCTTTAGCCCCAGAGAATCCTTGGGTGTTCATGGCTTCGCCTGACATCTTAAATTTACCTTCCCTTATACAAGACCGGGTCGCCCCGGTGTCAACAAGGAATGATAACTTTTTGTCACCTATCGTTACCTCTATGCGTGGTTCCTCCGCACTATTAGGTGTTACTGACAGGATGGGACACACCAAGGCCGTCTGTGGGCTGTCCTATTGAGGGTACAACGATTGACCATTTCCTGTGTAAGGGTTGTGTCCCAGGACCGTCACCCTACCCAGTTGTGTTTGTTGTACTTGGGGTTGTTGTGTTATCGCTACCTGTTACTGTGGCAGTGAATGTGTCTGTGGCTGTTGTTGTGTTATTAGTTGTTGCTGTTCATTTCCCTGTTGCAACGTCTGCTGTTGCTGTATGCCCTGCTGTTCCTGTGTGGGCCTTGGTTGTCCCTGTTCACTCCATGATGGTGTTCCTGGTCTTACTCTACACGTGCATGACATGTGCCCTAATAATCCACAACTCCAACACACTGGTGGTTCCCTACTCTGCCATGGAAAGCTCCCTGTGTTGTCCTGGTATACTGGTTGCCCTGTGGGGTAGGAATTTCTAAGTCCTCCTACCTGCTGTTGGGTATTATATCCGTATCCTCTCCCTCTCATAATTCCTCCTCTCCCCCTGTTGTAATTATAATACCCAGCTCCTGGCATTGGGTATCCTCCTCCCATGTTGGCCGTGTATGGTTGGAGTGGCGGCACCTGTTGTGTTACAGTCTGTGAAGGTGGTATTTGGGAGGGATCTTGTGCAGCCACTACTTGTGTGGGGCTTTGGGTCATTGTTGTAGGCGTAGTTATTAGTGCCCCTTCCATTGTGTATTTAGTAAGCTTTTTCTGTACTAGTTTAGCCTCTTCCGTTTTCCTGTCCTCTTCCTTTTGTTTCATTTTTCCTTGCCATGTCCTGCAATGATGCACTATAGTCAGTTGTATTTCTGGCCATGCTTTTGCTTCCATTCCCACTACTTTCTTCAGTTGTTTCTGAACTCCTTCCGGGAGCCCTTGTACTAGTATATGATAAAATATTGCGGGTGTTTTGTCCCATTGTTCTCTAGTTTCCATGCGCCACATCTCTTGGATTTCCTGGATATAATCAACAGGATCTTCGTTCTCACGCATCTTGCGGGAGGTAATTGCTCCTATGTCTGATGTGTCTGGGTACTGTACCCTCAGTGCCTTCCATAGTGCATGTCTGCAGTTTGCGAATGGTGCCCCATCATGCGATGTGTTTGTTATTGTTACCCCAGGGAATCCCGCTCTCTTCCAAATGTCCTCCGCTGCATCCCATAATATTGATATTAGAAGGCCCTTCACATCTCCTACTGCCAGTTTCTGTCCTGCGGTGTGTTTTTCCATTTCATATATCCACTTACCCGCACCTCCACTTAATGATGGGAGCCTGCATTTTATATTTTCTTTGTCTGTATGCTTCCAAGGGACATACTGTGGCCTAACCCCTCCCCTCTCCAGAAGTGGCATTAAGTTATGTCTCGTTTTACCCTTTGTGTTCCATAAAATCGAGTCCTCACACCCTTCCTCTTCTTCCCTTTCTTCTACATCATCAATTTCATCCGTATTTCCCCTGCTCGTAACTCTTTCTTCTCCACCTTTTCCCCTTCTTCCATCATTTCCTGTATTTAATGTGGGCATGTGTATTCGCCTTTCCTGCCTGCGTCTAGGGAGGTCCCTAAGCCGACATGCATAGGGTGTCAGTTCGTCTGTGAAGGGCGCAAGTTTTATTGTGCGTAACGAGCGTGAGGTGGTTGAGCATGTAGAGTGCGATGGGAGAGGGCGTGATGGGGACGGTGCGGTCTCATGTGTCTGTCTTTCCGCTATTCCTTGCTCTCCCTCCTCACTTCTCTCCAGCTCATCCTTTCTCGTATGGATCCATGGTGAGTCTGTGTTGGTCCGGGTGATGTATAGTTTATCTAGGCTTTCCCTTTCACTGTTTCTTCCTTCCTTCTCCACTCCTTCTTCTTCCTCACTACAAAAGTCAGTCATAAACGGCACCTCCCACTCTGTCTTTTTTCCCTTTATTGTTACTGTTTTTAAGTCTATCAGGTCCGGTTCTCCCTTTCCTCCTTTACCAACCGCTCCCCTTTGCGCTGATGTTGTTGCTACTTCTGTGTCTCTATATACATCCTCCCATACTTCACTCTCCCTTCTCCTATCTTCTCTTTCTCCTTCATTTCTCTCCTCCATCTCCTTACCATTTTCCACCCTTTTCCTTTTTAATTCCTCCATTACTTCACTACTCATCTGTTCCAGTATTCTTTCATCCTCTTTCTTCCTTTCCCATTTCACCCTTTCCCTTTCTAATATGCTCTCTATCACCCTCCCTTCTTCGTATTTCTTAGTCGTTTCTGATAGTAATCTCCTCCTCCACATTGCCATTTCTTTTTCTTTCTCTTCTTCTTCCCTTTTCTTTTCTCGCAGCACTGCTCTTGATACCCTTTCTGCTGCTGCTTTTACCCTTTCAGCTTCTCTCCTTTGCTCCTCAGTTCGTTCCCTTATTTTTTCCAATTCGTTCTTACCTTCTTTCCTTTTCCTCGCTCTCTCTCTTTCCTCCCTCTCGAGCTGTTTGATCAATTCATTCTGCTCATCCCTTAATTCTGCTAGTCGTTCCTCCAAAATCTCTTCCTTTTGCCGTAACAGCTCTTCCCCTCTCATTCCACTCTCCCTGTTATTATCCTTGTCTGTTTTCCTTACTACCTCCTTCTCTTCTCCTGTTAATGAACTTCGTAATTTTAATAGTATCTGTGCAGCTACCCACTCATCATTTCCTATTTCCACAGTTTCTTCTTCTCCAGTCCTCCCCTCCCCTGCTGGCATCTTCCTATGAGCCACATATGGTGGAGGGCTGTATGCCGGGTTCGAGTACCCCTCAGCCGCCCTTAACTGACCTCTTTCTATTTCTCCTAACTCCCTTAAAGGGTACAACCCCCCTCCCTCTGTTTTCACTCCCTTTGCTAGGGGTATATCGTTGCCCAGTTCCTTTTTTATTTCATTTGATGTATTATTCTTTTCTCCTCCCTCTTGTCCGTTCCCCGTGTTCTTTGGGTCTTCACTCCCCTTTTTCCCATCCTCTCCTTCCTCCTTAATCTCTTTTTTTTCCGGTATTTCCTCCACAGTGAACATTCCATTTGGTCCTGGTCGGGACCCTTGGAACATCCTCCATAAGTTAAACACCTCCACGTGGTTTGCCAACTTCTTCCCTTTGTATGTATTATGCAGATGGTTTAGTAGTGAATGTTGGGCATATGGATCGAAGCTACCATTAGGCGGCCACGGTGTTATCATTTTGTTGTCCGTCGCCTGGGTCCATTCTATGCTATACTTAATCAGTTTCTCCCTATGGGGTGACAGTGTTGTACATATGTGTTGTAGTGGGGTAGTGAGGGTGTTCCCCCACCCTCCCGATCCTGTCCCGTAGGACATAGTAGCGCTCCACTTGTTACCCTTCCCCTATTTGGTAGCGGTTATCTCACTAGCAGTTTACAATATACAACCTTATATCGTTACCTGGCCCCGTAAGTTTGGGGACTTGCGATAGTCCGCTAAGGAAAATTATAAAAGTATATTATTTACATTTGTATATTTTCTTCTGTCTTTCTTCCTTTACACGACACCCTTACGGCCCCCTGCGGCCGAGGCGCACGTAGCCCCCTGCGGCTGCATACCCCTTATGACGTTCTTATACAGTCGTCCTATTTTCACTTGCTAGTGCTCCTTCTTCTACACTTGCCGTGGCCGGCGTTCTCCGTGCGCAGCCACGTCCCCCGTTTCACCTTTCCCCGATCAACTCATTACCGTTTATCTCCATTTCCACTCCCTTACCACAGTTCTCTTCCCCACCACTCTCAGAAAGAAAGATGCCTTGTGCTCGGGATATCCTATGAAAGCCCTACTGGTGACGTCACCGATCTCTTCGAGCTACTGGTAAGTTCTTCATATATTCTTTAAGTTCAAAATACACTTGCAATCTACCCCTGTTAACCTCACAGCTGTCTTCCTGTCACTCCTGGAACAAGGTAATCAATAATATAATCGGACTGCGCACGCTGCGTCGCCTCGCGTGTGATACGCCCCTCGACAGGAGGGCTTAACCAGCCAATTATCTTCCGTATTGGGCAACTAACTAGCTACCGCCTACAGGGAAACGTCATCTACCTATCGAGTTTCTTGCTCGAACAATAGGGATCCTCATCTACTCATTGATCAATAAATGCCAAATCGTAGGAAACCACACACACACACACACCCTTACACGTAGTCGCGACCTAGGCCAATCAGTGTCTACGAGCGTCCGCACGTGATGTTTTCGTGCTCCGCCCCCCCCTCGCGTAATGTAGCCGACTGCTCTCACACTCGTTCGGCTACCATTCATTCCATTGCCAACACTAAATTGTCAAACCTTCGCCGCGCACCTGTGCAACACCTCCCACCTCCCGTATTTAATTCCTCCCCCCTCCCTCACAATTTCACATTGCTTGTTGTGCGTGGCATGCTCACCAAGTTCTCTTGATGCGGGGCCGCTTGACTGCGTGCACCCCTCCAAGCGGCTCGCCACCTCCCCTCGTCTGGACCACGTCTGGACACTCGCCAACCACGGGCGGGATACTTCTCAACCGGCTCCCGAGGGCCAATATCCGGATTGCGCTGTCCGGTCTTCTCGCAGCTCCGCGATGGTCCTGTAGTCCTCAGAAGGGGGCAACGGAAGAGGGGGCCGCGCCGCCGGGCCTCCTCGCAACGCGATTACCTGGAAAAAGTAAAAATAAAAAAGCAGATCTTAAACAGATCTCAGCAGTGCCTCCAACTTGTCGGGGGGAAATTCTGCCGGGGTCGGCCGGACCGTCCGCAGACCTCCGGGCAGGGAGGCCCCAACTCCTCCCGTATATCCCAAAAGAGATAGAGTATGAGACACACGCAAGAAGCAAGGTGACTCTGCTGTTTATTAGACAAAACGGCAGGGATGGGTCAAGGAGCGTACGCGTCCGTCCTGACACACACACAATCGTGGGGCTCGCAGGCCCTTTTTACCTTAGTATGACGCGCTACTTGCGTCACTTGGAAAGTTTAGCAAAAAACCTATCTCCACTCTGGGTTGGTTACTCGAGTGGTAGGGTTAGTATAGCGCACATATAGAGAACAGTGTTAGTGGCTGAGGGTTAGTCAGGTGGTATACCTGGGCTGTCCCTTCAATTTGATACATGAAAATTGTTACATGAAGACCTCTGAGGATTGGTCAATGTGAATGGCGTCAGTGATAAGAACCCCATGTTCTAATTGGTCCACTCGCGAGCCTCCCAGTCTGGGACTATCGCTGTTCCCAGCTCGCGGTGCACCTGTCATTTGCAACAATGTTTTAATATGGGTAGGTGTAAACAATGTGAGGATTTATTCATATGTTGGGAGGTCGAATACTCCCACTGCTGCAGATGTCCAATGAGTCTTTTAATTGTATCTGCCTGTGTCTTGAAACGTGGGATTCAGGCGTCTCCTTCCTCCTGGGCTTGGCATCTTGTCAGGTTTGACTTTGTCACGTGAGGTGGGACCGTGTTTGAGGCAAAATTCAACACAATTAATATTGTTTTTCCTACTGTGTGCCTGGTTTATCTTGCAGGTGCGACCTTGGCGTTGGCTTGCAGCGTGCGAGATTGCAACATAGTGCCCTTGGCGGTGTGCTTTCGCCGGGCTCATTTTGCAGGGTCAGCAACCCAGTTCTTGCTCATTCAATGTTCATGGAAGCTGTTGCCTGCGGCCTACTTGGGCCTGGTGCATAGGTGGAACCGTTTGATGCAGGGCACCTTAGGTTACGGTATCATATTGCTTTATCCTCAGTATCGTGTCCCCGTTATATTCTTCATTATGGTACATGGCTCTTAGAAGAAGCGTGAGCAAGCCTTTTTTATATAAGTTCATGATGCTTCTTGCGTTTCTGCATTTTGAGAGCCTATGTGGAAAATAATAAAGATGTACGTCCGTGAGTATGTCTGTCGCCTACGTCATAGCACTGAGTATATTCTTCGTGTAGATTGGTGCGGGAGTGTCCGGTGTGTATATTTGCACAGGTGTGCTGACCGTTGGCTAGGTCGTCATGGCATCTCTAACGACGTGTAGGTTTAGTCGAGTTGGTCCGTGCCGCAGGTGTCGGCATGGACAGGGCGGGCTGCTGGGCAGGTAAATGGGCACATCCGTATGTTCCTGTACCAGGGTATTTGGTCGTCCCGTAGATAGGCAAACTCCTCTCATGGCGGGTGTCTGGGCCGTGATCCTCTAGGCCAAGCGCGAGAGGGGAAGGGCGGGAGCCTGTTCTTCCATTCTCCCACTTCAGATAAATTGATGCTCGTTCGAGTATAAAATCATCCAAAATTAAACTTACATTACATACACCATTTCCATTCTCTTGGCGTAACTCAGACCGTAAGGCAGACTCCCTTCGCACCAACAATTTTTCATAAACTGAATTTACATGTTCCTTAGTCCACTTTCTGAATTCATAACCTTATCATATCTTACATTATAACAACCCTCCTTCATTCAATTCCTTTTGGAATGGTTCCTTTCTCTCAAGGTCAAAAAACAATTGAACCTTATACTGTGTGTCCGATGCGTGGGCTTCCTGAGCTCACAAACAAAAATTCAAAGCTGGTGACCTTCACTCAGAATCAAAAAACATTCTTACTTTGCAACAACTTGCCACACTGCATCCATGAGAACTGTAATTCTCATGCACGTGCAGGGCGGTCTTTGCATCAGGCAGTGCAGATGGCTGTCTGAGGTGCCGACTGTAGGGGGCGCCAGTCTGACTCTATTATTATTTTAATTACATTTTAACACAGACATGAATAGCCCTTCCTTTGCCGCGCTCTGGGTGTAGCACAAGCACAGCAATTTATAAACATCAAGCGTTTTAATTAAGAGTGTAAAATGACCTGAAATTACTTCTATTTAATATTAATAAATATTAGGCAATCAATATAAACAATATAGAAGAACGGGCATTCGGAATGTAGTATTACTCTGTAATACCACAATGTAAGGTTGGCGTTGCAGACTGCAGAAGCAACAATCCCACATGGGGCTATTGCTAGAAACACTTTGACTGTTTTTTGTGTACCCTCTACTTCAATGTTGGAGTAGGGTGCATTATGTCATTGCAAAGTTTCCTTACCCCTTAGCAGTGGGTACTGTATCACTTCTCTGCACAGTGCTTTTAACCTGCAACCTTCACTAATTTTCAAGTTGATAGCATTATTTCAGTGACAACACAGATGGCGAGGCAGAAACGTAAATGGAGGACTTCTAAACATAGATTGTAAGTCAATCAACCACTTCTTCCGGTCCTGCACATGACTGTTCATGAACATCCTAACTGTTCGCACTTTTGCGACAAAAAAACACCCGTTTATTTGCTTCTTATTTTATTTTGCCCATCCCATCCTCATCACCACTCACCTCCCAAGAGATTATTTGATAAGTTTGACAAGTGCAATGTTGTGTTTTTTAATATGTTTATACCGCGATGTCCACGGACACCAACCTTGGATCCAAGATGGCTGGCGTTTCCAAAAATCTGATGCACTTCACGCTCTTCACCATCCAATCAGGGGACACTTTGCATGACATCACAAATGTCATCAATGACATTTGTGATGTCATCTTTGATGTCCTGGGTGTTAGTCTTAGCAGTGCACAGTGGTGGCATGAGTTATGGTTGCTTAGCTTACGATAACTGGTGAATTTCAGGGTTTTTTCGGTTTTACTTGGAACCATAATGTCCCTGTAACATTTTTTTCACTGAATTTCATAGGTTTTTAGTAGCGCAACTTAACCATAAGCTCCCTTTACCAAAGTGTTTTTTTTCTACTGAATATAGATATACATAGTGTGAATTTCATAGGTGTTTACTAGGATTCCCTTACTTTATATACATGTAACATAGAATATACTGAACCCAATGCTAGTGATTTTGATGTCTGTGGACTCTACGTATGTCCGCGGGCGGAAGCGGACAACATCAACACTATCCAAAAACTCAGGGGGTATCTTGTATTCTTCTATCATGCCATATAAACACTGAACAAGATCGAAAAGCAGCACATGAACACATTATATGTAATAATAAATAAGAAGTGGAACCTATATATGTAAGAAATCAACCGTCCATTTAAATACCATATGTACTAGAATGGAATATACCAAAACAAAAAGATATGCCTCCAACAGATTTACCTGACAGAAACTGTACAGCAAGAAGCAACAACAGACCTATACAACTGTAACAACAAAACTTACCAGAAACTAGTAAGTACACTTCATTTTTCTTATATATTTGTAATGTTTCTGTATTAGATTCATCAAAAGTAATATATTTTTTTTTTACACAGAAATGTCCAGTACTTTGGAATGACTTGACGAACATTTCCCTCATGATGAAATGAGTGAAGACAGTGATACTAATGATAGACACTTCTCTATATAAGCCAATTAATAACCTTTACTTTATTTTGTTTAACAGACCATACAAACAATGAAAATTATATAACAAAAGAGACATTAGGAAATGCTCTACAGCGAATGGAACAAAAAATGGATATGCTAATGGAAAATTTCAATCTTTTAAAACATTTTGTGGGGGACCACATAAAAGAAAATATTAAATATCATTGTCCCACATGTACCTGTTCCCCCTCTCCATGTCCCAGTCACCTATCCCAAACCCTCACCACCAAGAAAAATGTTATGATGAGACTTCCATCCCTTCATCCCCTCCCATCCATCCTCTCCAAACCCCTAATTCCCCTGTATTTGTGTCAGTTCCTTCTTCCCCCTCTCTTTCATAAATGTTATATTTGTATATAATAATAAAATATTATATGTATTGTTACTTCATTCCTTTGTATCTTATTTTTTTTATTTAAAAGGCAGTTAGGGTGTCCGCAGACAGCGTGGGTGTCTGGAATATCCACGATTAACCAAAATGGGGGTGTCCTAAGGACACTATACCTTTCCAGACTGTCCGCAATCAAAATGGAACTGTTCTTAGAACACACCCGGTGTCCGGGATGTCCGCAACTAACCAAAATGGGGGTGTCCTAAGAACACTAACAGACCCTCCAGGATTTTGCGGCATGAAATGGCAAATTTTGCAGCATGAAATGGCAAATTTTGCAGCATGAAATGGCAAATTTTGCGGCACAAACCTTTATTTATGGCAGCATTTTTGCAGAACAATTTCTATTGACTGGAGGGTACAAAATTGGTACATTGCAGGAAAGAGGCCGTGTGCAAGGCTACAAGAGAGCCAGGGTGTCAATATATGTATCTTTTGTATCAAATAGGAAGAGTCCTAGATGTCTCTGGCCTGGCAGAACAGTGATTGTTTTGGACATTTTTTTGGTTTAATGTGCATGCCTATATAATATTATTAACGTTATTAATCATTATCAGTTGTAATGCTGAAAATGTCCCCTTTCTATCTTCCCCAATTAGGCAAACACCCACACACCTCTCTCACGCAACACACCTCACACGTCTCACCAATTACCCATCACAACTTGTATTTTTGAACCTCATGCTCGGTCATACTCACATGCTCTGTCACACTGCCAAGTCACAATTTGCGCTGTCTAGTCCCACCAAACTCCAAATCATACTCCCAACTCACACCGTACACTCCCCAATTCCTCCCACAGTATACAGTGCTTCATTCTTGGATGCTACTTCTGCATCTTTCATCCTTTCTCCCATTCTATCACACTCTTCCCTCATCCTTTCTCCCAATTTGCAGCTTACTGCCCCTTTCCGGCCAACCCCTCTCTGCTTTTGGCCCACTACTACCCCTGGGCCCACGTTCCTTCCACTTTCTGTACCTCCGCTCTCTCTCTGATTTCTGGCCCACCACCCCACTGCATCTGCTCTGCTCTCTTGCCCACCACTTCCCCCTCTGACCCACTGATATCCCTCTGATCTCCCTTTGCTTTCTTGCCTACCACGCCACAGCTCACCCATCACTTAACCTCTCACTCCTTTCTCTCACGTATTGTGACCATTTTTCAATTTTTGAAGAAAACTGTAGATTTTGACCTAAAAAACGGGGGGATCTAAAAATAGAGCAGAGTATGTGCTGTTTTTAGATAACCCATTTTTGGAAATAAGCATGCCACCTTAATCTCAAAGGTGACCTGCGCATTTCCACGGGGCTGAGCTGTAGCGCCAATGATGCACAGGCCAGCTGCCTTGAATACGTTTGTGTTTGCAGTGCACTCCCGAGAATGGTCTACAGGCTCCCTCTGCATTTTACTGTGACTGGCCCTTAAGGGTCCTGCCACTGTAAAATGCAACACAAAAAAACACATTTCTATCCCATTTGGGGAACAGAAATGCAAGTGAGACAGCAGTTGTCACACTTAAAAATGTTTTTTTTTAAAAAAAAGTTTTGCATGTGTCAGTAGGGTCAGTGAAGACCCTGTAAAGCAGTGGCACCCCTCATGCACGTATTTAAAGTGGGCGCATAGGGTGGCCTACAATTATTGCACATTTAAAATCACATGTGCTCGTCAATTTGGTATCCGCTTTTAAATGTGCAGAAACGCCCTCTGATTTGCACAAAGGGGTGAAAAAGGACATCTTAATTGGTTCATATAAGCGTCCATTCAGATATCCTTTGTGTATTGGACTGCTCTTTTTTTTTGTTGCTCAAGTGATGAGATGTGTTTGCGAATTTCATTTCTTGAGTCCAAAAAAAAAGTTGAGAAACTGGCCCCTTGATTATTATTATTATTTTTGTTGCAAAAACAGTTCTTTTTTGGGGTGTTTTTGCAAAAACAGCCATTTTAGCGTTTTTTTGCAAAAACTGCTGTTTTCGCAGCATTTTGTGGGATCGCAAAATCACTATAGGCTGGAGGGTCTGACTATACCTGTCCGTATTGTCCGTGATCAAGATGGAACTGTGCTTACAACACACACGATGTCCGGGATGTCCGCAATTAACCAAATTGGAGGTGTCGTTAGAAGACTATACCTGTCCATACTGTCCGCAATCAAAATGGAACTGTTCTTAGAACACACCCGGTGTCCGGGATGTCTGCAATTAACCAAAATGGAGGTGTCCTAGGACACTATATCTGTCCATACAGTGCGCAATCAAGATGAAACTGTTCTTAGAACACACATGATGTCCGGATGTCCGTAATTAACCACAATGGAGGTGTCGTAAGGACACAATACCTGTTTGTACTATTTGTAATTAAAATAGGAGTGTCCGCACTGTCCATGGAACATCTACGCACATGCGCACCACACTGTCACGCCTCTTCGGAGACGTTGGTCTTTGTGGCATCGTTGGTCCCATGGACAACGGATTTCGGGCATTTTTCCTTCCAAGATGGCCGCCACAACGGACGATGTGGGTCTAGACAATGCACAACCCAGCACCAGGGAAGCTCTGCCCTTCTACTCGAGATTCAGTTTATCTGTCCCTGTTGACAACGCACTGATGCGTTGCTACTCTTCACAGACAACGCTACGTAAATTCGTATCTAGGGATACCTTTCCAATATGTCTTGCTTACTTCCAAAACAAAAGCACCTAAATCTGTCCCTCGTTCTTTCTGACTTTCAGACTCTACATTTCTACTCACCTCCTCTCCGACCACAGAGACTCCAGCTCCCTCTCGCTCACACCTAATCAGGAATCCGGCGAGCAGACTGTTAGGTTTCATCGGTACGAAGGATAGATGTAAACAGACACCCCCTGATTCAAACAGTAACCTGTAGTTGACACATTTCTTTCCCTTATCCAATATCTAGGGATTCCGAATGCAGTCTTCAGACCCGCTTGTTCAATGCCTGCTATTGCTGGTATACACCCAAGCTCCTCTCCCACAACTTGCCAGGTAAAGATCCCTTACTGTACACTTCTTACTCACTCTAAATTCCGTACTTCATCAGGTGGAAACCAGAAATCTCCTCTTCCAGCGTGATACACCGCCTAATCCTTTTTAAGGATAACTTGAGGATACTTACCTCCACTTTCTATCACTCACTTACCCTCATATACTTATCAAACTCTCTTCTTCTTTCTCCGTCAAGACCGCCTTCCACCAATCTTTACCTGAATCTTCGCTGCACAGAAGACATCGATCCTGCAGTCGCTGACACAGGGTTTTCTTCCCCAGAGGGTTTCCCTGAGACCTTTTCTCTCCTCTAGTCTTCTAGAGGTAGGGAAACGGGTTTAGGGAGGCTTTCATACTCATCCCCTCTGTTGGAAGATATCCAAGGCAGAGAGAGGGAGAGAAAGAGAGAGAAGGGAGAGGAAGAGGAGTATCGGTGAGTCATTGAGATAACCTGTCAGTTAACTAACTTGTTCTGAATCGCAATTATTATAGTTAGCAAGGCCTGAACATTTTTATTTGAATCTGGGATTTCCCAGAGACTGAATCGGTTATTTCAAGGTTCATGGTAGTTATCTTCACGGGAAACTATGGACCCAGCCCAACAACAACAGTTAGTTACAGCAGTGCAATATTTGACTGCTGAGGTGCAGGCAGGAGAATGCATTTCTCCGGCAACAGGTGGTAAGAGTTCCTAGTTGTTCTGAGTTACCACCAGGCCCTATCCCGGGGGGTTTGTTTGACGGGAATCCTCAAAAACTCAAGGCTGTTATTGAGGCCTGCACCATCCAATTTTCATTTAAGACTGAGTTTTTTCAAAATGATCGCGACAAGGAAGGACACATGATTGCTAAGATAACAGGTCCTGCCTTGGCGTGGGCTACGCCACTAGTTAACACAAACAATGCTCTGCTAGAATCTTATCCTGCCTTTTTGAATAGCCTTAGAGCAATGTTTAGCCGGCAGGAGATCACCGTGTCAGCCCAGGAACAGTTGTTGGACTTTAAACAAGGATCACAAGATTTACTGTCATACATCACCACTTTCAAACAGTTAGCAGCCGGAACCTTGTGGGCTGATGATGCGCTGATCACGTTATTCCACAGAGGATTGAACGAGGATCTAAAGGATGAAGTTTCCCGAGTGCCTAGACCTACAAATCTAGCAGAATTGATTACGATGGTAATGCAGATGGACTATCGAATGCAAGAAAGACTTAAAGAACGATGCCAAAGTCGTCCCTTGAAACAACCAACGACATATTCTCCCAGTTCAGGGAGAACCCTGACCGATGAACCTATGCAGATAGGAGCTACAAGAGGCACCCTTACCCCGGAGGAGCGTAATAGACGTTGAGTAAAGTGGTTGTGTATGTATTGTGGATCCAAGGATCACGCAATTCAAGATTGCCCTATCATCCCTGTCAAAAGACAGGGAAACACCACTTCCCAACCGGTAGGGGAACCGCGGCTCGGGAATCTGTCAGTTACCTAACTTGTTCTGAATCCGCAATTATTATACACACCCATAGGTCCTATGAACATCGTGCTTGTCCGTAACTGTCAGTCGCACGTGTGTCGCACTTTTAATTAGTTTATGGACCCGAACACTGTCCATAGAAAACTCGCGCAAATGCGCACAACTGTCCGTGCCCATTTGGTGTTTTGTGGGCAGCCACCCCATTCACGAACGTATCCGCGGTGTCATCATTTGACCGCACCCACACTGAGCGTGTGTCCTTATTTGCGGACACTGTCCGGGTCCCCAAACACTTTAAAAGTACTTTTTTTGGACAATCCAAAGTATTTTACAGTAAAAGTTCACCATTGCACATGTCCCAGACAATGTCCTTGGCTTTCTCTTATACTTTTTGGAACATTTTGAGCCTTTTCTGGGTGTTCGATCTGTCCGCGACAGCGCATCTGTCCATGGAGCATGCACTTGCACCCCTATAAAAGGCCACACCCCATAGTTCATCCTCATTCTGTCTTTCTACTACTCCAGATTGACTTGCTTTTTCTGCTGTTGCTGCTCTTGCTGCTTTTGCATCATCTAACTTGATGGCATCCATGGCTGCTGCTGCCCCAACTGGTGCTACTTCTGCCTCAGCACCGTCCCCACCCCCTCTACCACCACCACGTCCCCAAGGACCTGCAGAGGGGAACAAGCGTGAGGATTCAGAGGAGATGGATGAAGAGGATGAAGAGGTTGAGGTAGTGGAAGTCCCTACCACCAGCACTCGCCATGAGTCTTGGGTGTAGCGGTTGTTTACCACTCTTGGTGGAGTGCCAAAAGCTTGCGCGAATAAGGTCACCTGCAATCAGTGCCACATGGTGTTGAGTCATGGAAAGCCTGGTTCGCACAGCTTTGGTACGACATCAATGAAGCAACACCTAAGGTCATTCCAAGGTGGGGCCATTCGCAAGGTTGTAACTTGTGATAAACGTAGTAGGTTGAATTCCTCTACAGCATCCTCCGTTTCCGCTCCTGTCACCACAAGAGACACTCCTGTGGGACAGTGCATCCCTCCAGCTGCCTCACAGCTGATTCATGATGCTGTTGACTCTTTCCTTTCAAGGGTCACAATCGTGTGTATGTACTGCAATGCAGTACTCTGCAGGGGGGAGAATCTTTTGAGTGCTTTCGAGACTGCGGTCAAGGAGCACAAGAAGTTCTGCCCAGTACCTGGATAAGGCCCACCTTACATCTTCCTCTATCCACATGCCCTTTTTAATCCCCGTGGTTGGTGTCCCTTCTTTCCCCGTCTTTCCCCTCCTTTCCTTGTGTGTCATGTTTAAAAAACCAAAAAAAACTATAAAACAACAAAAACAAAAAAAGAAGTCTCTTTTCAGAGCCACCTTTCACAGTTTAAAAATAGAAGTGACAAATAAATAGTGCAGGGCCCTGTGCATTTTCTAGAAGTCCGCGGACAGTTCACAGACATTTATTATTTGGGGGTGCTGCCCCATCATGACCATTGCACTTTTCCATGGGAAGAAGTGGTGGCTTTGAAAAGAGCCTTTTGGTGGTGTTTTTTTGTGTTTCAAAAACTTCAAATGATTAACCTACTGCAAAATGTATTAAAGTAATTCCAAATAAGGTTACAATGCATTTTGTATATTTTGCTGAAAAATCTGATTGCCAGCATAAGTAAGATGTACTCCATCTCTGCGTAAAATGTATGTGCTACGAAACATAATATTTCATTGTGAAAAGACGACATACCAACATCTCTTAAAATGGCACAAACAGCCTTATTAAAATTGCGCCTGGATTTCTCTGTTTGTGGATCAAATAAAGAAAAACGCAGCCACATTTGTCTCTGTGCAATACGAGAAAAAATTACTTGAGAATTTGGAAACATGTCCATGACCTTCCAAGTCCTTCTTTCATTGCAAATTGCAAAGAAATTCCAGACACATGTCCTAAACTGCTCCCTCCACAATGAATAATAATTATGTCTGGATGTTGCTGTGTCACCAAAGTAGCACATAGAGGTACCAAATTCAGCCACTTCATTCCACACACTCCATGCCAGTGAACTTCCACATGAGGGAATCAAAGATGTGCAGCCACTCCACAGCGTTCTGGATGAACCTCCAACCAATGTATCCATGAGTCTCCCAAAATCCAGATAATCTGTTTTCGAAAACACACAGCAATAGCTATCTGTTCTTCTCTCAGGAAAAAGACTTTCTGACAAACTCTCTCCTTACACAACACACCCAGTAAACTTTATTGACCAATCCCTTGCTCTGCTCATCTCATTTGCATGCTTCTCCACCCCAAAATACCTGTATTTAATACACTCTGTCCGTGAACAACTGCCATGCCCACGGACATATTGAAAAATCTGAATTTAAATTTAAATAGTGTGCCCTATTTCCCCTTTGAGGTTGGCTCTGAAAAACGCAATTTCTTTGTTTTTTTTGCAGATGTTTGAGGCACACCTTTTATTTTTTTTTATTTTTTTGGTTTTGTTTTCTTATTTCACTCCTAAAATCTTCACATAAGCTTCTCCAAAGCAACCCTTATCTTCCAAAATAGCATGGCATTTCCCATAAAAGATAAAGAAATACCATCTTCTTTAAAATAAACAGCATTACCGAAATCAGTTGTTCTCATTATTACAAAAGAACATACCAGCTCTAAGCATGAAAGCAAACATGCCTCGGTTGATTGCACACCTAGCAATGTTTTGCTGAGGACAAAAAACAGAACTATTGTCCCATATTGCCCTAGGTACTAAACCAGAAAAAATAACTTGGACATTTGGAAGGGCTTTCATTGCTGCTTGAACCAAGTGTTCCAAATCTGCCAACAAAGTAGGAGCACTGACATAGCCCAAATGCAAAGCACCACAGTGCAAAACTACCACAGGGGAACTGTTCATCCTGCCCATATCTTCACAAACTTGTACAATTCCTTGCAGATTGAAATCAGGCACAGTGCTCCACACCACCTCCACTCCTTTAACATCAAAATTGTTTGTCACATTCCTGCATTTAGCATTCTCCTCCAAACCATGCACAAACATATCTCCAACTAACAACACCCTAATTGTCTCTACCTCTGCCATCTTCACTACACACAGCCTCTTTCAACACAAATCCACAACCTCAACTGCTGATTGGCTAATCCCTACAGTCCCCTTTCCATGCTGAATTTGCTGGAAAACCCTGGATGTGGCACGCCCTGTCCGCGGACAGCCGCAGTGTCCGTGGAGCGTGTAACTCTCAGACAGCCCTTCTACCCTTTCCATTTCACTCTCTGTGCCATTCCCTCATTGGATACAGCTAAGCAGTCTCACAACCATCCACCAATAGCATCCAAGACCTCTACATCTAACTCCATCATCATAGTTCAGCACTTCAAATGTACTGTTGATCACTCTGAGTACAATTCTCATGTCATTGGAAAGCACCTACTACAAAAACCACTGTATAAGTCTCCAAGATTTCTACTTGCGGCTTCATGCATATCCACATGCATGAATACAAGCTACAGGTATGCATATTTTCTGTACAGTACATGTACAACTTTTATAAATGCATATAAACAGGGTTAACTGCCACTTAACCTGTATAACCTATAAAATGAACTTACTGTCATTTTTCTCATCTGCTATAATCAACTGTCACTTCTGCTATCTAAATACTTTTTCTACACACACAACTATCTAAAAAAGTGTAATTACATGTTAAAAGATGAGAGAAATAACAGTATAATTGTATAAAAATACTTAGTAGTGCATAAAAAAAATTACAGACATCCAGGATGAGTTCATGCATCTTTATACACTCACACAGATAGACACTATCATTGGAAAAGCTCCCAGTTGAAATAATACCAATGCCTCTACATCACATTGTTCTGCTTTATTATGCACACCTACACAAATACATACATTCCATGCTTTTCTATACAGTTTGTGCCATTTACCCTATAAAAAAGCAAAATAAATATATAATTATTTCTTCTATTTCCTAACATCCAATAACACAGACTTAAAAAACAATGCTTAGTATTATACTCATTTGCAAAACATGTTCAACTAACAGATTCTAAGTAAAATATACAGGCTGCACACATGCAAAAGAAACTGGATGCACACTCTATGTTCAGTTATAAAAAATCACTACTACTACAAAACATAAAAATCAGCATCTAAATTAACAACAGGGCTATAAACACACATATTCACTAACTTCTTTCTTTTACAATTGCAGTGAAGACCACTCTCCTGAAAAGCAGTAGCATCTGAAATATAAACAACAACTCAGAAGAAACCTACTCGTTCCATTCAAAAAAGTAAGAACAATACTACCATAATGTTTTAATTGTTACTCAAACACACTTTGGGACTGATTCATGGAATTTGTGCACCAAAAAACAGGGATTTGTGCGCCATTCTAACCACAAATCCCCATTTGTTAAACAGGGATTTGCGGACAGAATGGCACACAAATCACTGTTTCTTGGCACACAACTTCCATAAATCAGCCCCTAGAATATTAGTATTGCAGAACAAAGAACTGTTTTAATACTATAACATTAGATTTAGTATTAGTGCTTTCCTCACCACTAGCTTACTTTGTATTGTCATCTGAACCCCAGTATAGTAACACACAAATACAAGAATCGTCTTCCCAACTTGTTGTAGCTGGCCATTGCACAATCTCACACCTCCACATACATCCTTACCATCATACTCAGACACTCATTCACACAGCACACATACATTACACAACAACCCCACCCATACCTTCTTTTTTCCAACAGACCCCAAATAATGCCTACCAAAAAGCAAGTCTGTAGAAAGCAACGCAGAAGTAGAGCAAATCAAAATAAATATGTCCACAATAAGCATCCATCTCTAGCAGAATTTGTACAAAAAGTTCAAACAAAACAGCTAATACAATCATTGAGCAAAACAAAACAAGCTTCCAGTACAGAAACCTAACCTCCTCTTTCAAAATGTATAACGAAACAGAAAGTGATCAACAAGAATTCAGCTGCCACTACTACTAACACTGCTCCTATAAATCTTGATGTAGTGACCATACCAAAAAAAGTAATTTACAAAAAATGCTCCGCCACAGGGTCCTTCAGAATCTTATAAAAACAGGAGAGAAATCAAGCACAACCCTTACAACCTACCGTAGAAAATGAATCTTAGAAGCTCTCATAAACAGTGCAATCCTTCTGAAAAGGAAGTTATTTATTTTATTTTTAAACAGAATGAAACCGCTAACAAAACTAACTACTGAACTACAAACCAGACTTTTCAATAAGCAAAATGTCAACAAACTTCTTAAATCTCTGTGGAGGTGAATGGAGTCACACCAAGAACACATAACCATATTTTAATGAAGAAGCGTACAAACAAAAATCAAACAAACACAATTGCCATACATAGCAGTGGACTTGGGTATGAACAATGTTATAATACCATAATGGAACAAGAAATGCTCCTTACAAAAATATTCCCAGAAAACTCACTATCACCTCTCCATTCAACTGAACCAAAACGTCCAGTGTACAAATGGCCGTGCACGTCAATGTGTAACATTGCCAAAAAATCTTTCAAATCTTTACGCTAGTTCCTCAATCAGTATGTGAAATGCAAAAACAAATTAAAAATGAAACTACTACAAAATATGGATACCTGTCCAGTGCGGAAATACACCGTAATACAAGGGCATTCATTAGCCTGCATTTCAGGACATATTTGCAAAAGCACCTTCCATCATATCAAAATGATATCAACACATCATTCAACTATAAGAAATCTAGTCAATAAAGTGTACTATGCTAAAAATCCTGCTTTAGCACTAGCCAATTTAAATAACAATCTTCTACATCGTACAGCCAAAGACCTACTCGAAGAAATAGATCATATCCAGAGAAAATATTTTGGAAGTGAAAGCCACGTACAAAATTCAATAGCTTTACAACAGACTAGCAAAAATTGTACAGATGGCAACCTTCTACTACACACATACAAAAAAGAAATACTAAACTTTAAAAGTATATCCGCTGAAGTACCAACCATGTGTGTGTTGCCACAGAACATTTTGTAAAAGTAGCACAAAAACTATAGACATAACATACAAAATAGAAGACAATGAAGATTCAACATGGTTTGAATTAGCTCTCTCTACCTTATAGCAGAAAACAAATATGAAATAACTGACCCCTTAAAACTTTGCAGTTACTGCACTGCAAAACTTGACACCAACCAAACTCCTTTACGTGCTATCACAAATTACTTGGAATTATTCCCACTACCAAAACCCCTGCAATAACTCAATTTATATGAGAGTATCATAATTCAAACAGTGCACACCTTCAACCAAAAACAGCAAAACTACCTCCCTCTGAATTAGTCAAAGGCATTTGTGTCAATGTAGTTTATTTACCATTACATCTGAAAGAAAATGTACACACTCTGGGAGTGCAATGTCCAATAGATCAATCTTTGATTGTCTTAGTAAATGGTTTACCTACAAAAGACAAAATAATTTGGCAACAATTTGTGGATTTACATAAAGTTAGACAAGCCTTGCAATATCTAAAAGACAATAATGAATACTACAAAGAAATTAATATTGAAGAAAACCTGAGGGAAACCACTGAAATAATTGAAGAGTCACCAGAAACTGGTCAATTTCAACTTCTAGTCCTGCTACAGTATCCAATATTTTAGACCATTATACAATTCATCCATTACACTCTAAAGACTCCATTGATGATGCACTGGAAACATACCAAATGCGACAAACCAAAGGATCACCAATCAGCATATGGGAAAAAAGTATGGAAGCACATGCTTTTCCTCTACGATTTCCTACTGGGAAAGGAGGAAGGTGCGGTGATAGACCCACTCGGGTAACAGCATCAGAATCCCGCTCTTTACAAATGTATTCTGAAGATCCCAGATTTAGACAAAATGTGGAATACATATTATTCCACCTACTCTTTGAAAGTGAATTAGCAACTCTATACTATGTAGTTGCACACACATTGAAATCAGGCACCCATTATCAAAATATGTCAGCTACAAAATTACTACAAAAAGTACAAGAAAAAGATGAGATTCTACAATCAAGCATTATAAATCTGTTAGCAAACATGCGTGGTACAAAAGAATACTGGTTCCGATGTCACAGAGATGTAAGTTGTATGATAAGAAACCTTGGCCCACCCACTTGGTTTGTTACATTACGTTGTGCAGAATATGCATGGGAAGATTAACATGATTTCCTACGCATAGCAAACATAAACAAAACAAACATAGATGTACTAACACCTGGAGAACTCTGCTCTCTAGATCCTGTTAATGTTTCAAGATATTTCCATCATTGCTATGCTACACTTTATTTGTAATAAAACTGTTCCTCCCCTCAGAGAAGTGGAACACTTCTTTTGGAGAAAAGAATACTAACCCAGAGGAGCACCACACATCCACATGCTTTTGTGGATTAAAGATGCTCCTAAATTTGGGCAAGACAGTGATGCCACTGTTTTACAGTATATTGAAAAATATGTCACTTGTGAAATTCCTCCACAAACAACAAATATTGACCTTCATGTACACATTTTATAATTTCAAAGACACAAATGTGGGAAATATTGTCATCGCAAATAGAAAAACAAAGCGAAATACTTTACCAAATGCTGTTTTGGTTTCCCTAGACCAGTTACAGCAACAGGTCAAGTAAACAACGTAATTTCTTCAGTTAGACATAGGTCCTCATTACACGGATGGCGGTAAGGGATTACCGGCACCGGTAAGGGCACCGGTGCCAGTAATCCCTTACCGCCCTACTACGAGGTCCCTTTGCTGCTCCCTACCTTAATGTCTGGTTTTACCAGCCGTTAAGGACGGGACCCGCAAAGGGACCTTGGAAGCAATTATGGTACTGCAATTCGCGGTACCGTAATTGCCGCCTTCCCCATTCCCATTGAGCCCTATGTGGGCTCAAATGGGAATGGGGAAGGGTCAATGGTGAATGGGGAATTACAGCCCCGCCAACCTTGGAATGGGGCGGTAATAACGCCATTCACCATGGCGGGATCTGTAAATTACCGGCAGCAACCCTGGCGCTAATAGCGCCATGGTTACCGCCTTCCATGTAATGAGTCCCATAGCGTCAAAGGTAAATCACCTAAGAACACATATTACATAAAAATAACAGAAGAAGCAAAATATATCAATGCTTACAATGCAATCATTGCCCTCTTATGGATTACAAATATAGATGTACAGTACATTGCAGACAATTCCACTGCAGTTGCACGATATGTTACAGCCTACTTAACCAAAGCAGAAAAAACAGAGCTTCAAGACCTATGGGATGACCTATCATCTGATAAAACACTGTCACAGACATTGTACAGTTTAGGCATAAAAATGCTCTTTAGTAGAAAATGTAGCTGCTATGAAGCTGCAGACCGTTTAACCAGTACTGCTTTGTATGGAAAATCTGAAAATATAGTATGGCTAAGTCTCGGTCCTGCTAAATCTAGAAAAAGAGTTCTCAAATCATATGAGGACATAGAAACAATAGCCAAAAATTATCCAAACAGCCAAGACATTTTGAAAACCAATTTACTAGACACATACTACCCAAACAGGAGTAGCACTTGGAAACCATGTGTCTATACCACATAGGCAAAAACTTCACAAATAAAAATTTTATAAAACCAGATGAAAACAAAGGTAAATACAGAGTGACAAATTGTGAAGGCAGCTTAGTGAAACTTACCAAATGAAGCTTAATTAATCATATCAAATTGTCATTAAAAATTCCTCAACATAAAAAACTATATTACATGTCCCTGCTACAACTTATTAAACCATGGAGAAAAGAAGAAGAGTTACTAGATATCTATGACTCCTATGAAGACGCTTTTAAAGCAAATGAAAACACTATAACAGATGTAAACTTTACACAGTGCAAAACAATGTTGCACAATGAACAGCAACACGAAGAAGATCTCCAGGTCCAACTAGATGAGGACACTCCCGACAGTAGTCACCCTTCTGTAACAGGAAGCCAAGAACCACTGGGACAACCACTAACAGCAAATGAGGGAGAATTAGCTTTGACAGAAGTAGAAAACACCATGTGTCACTATGAAGAAAATACAGACGACCTCACTCTACTGAAATCAAAACTGAACAATAATTAGTGTAGTATTTTCCAAGAAGTATCAAAGCAAATTGAACATGGTGTACAACATGAAAATAAAAAACTGTACCTGCCAAAACTACAAACTTATACTGTTATACGTCAGTGGTGAAGCTGGTTCGGGAAAAACATTCTTAATCAAAATCATCAGCAAGTTGCTTCAACAATTGACAAACAACAAACAGTCAGCTGTTGTAACTGCCCCCACAGGTTTAGCTTCCTACAGCATAGGCGGTGTCACTTTACACCGATTACTCCTCTTTCCAGTAGAACACCAAAACAAATTACAATATTACTAACTTTGTACAGAAGCTGCAATGGAACTACGCAGAGTTTTGAAATAAATGAAAATGCTACTAATAGATGAAGTGATCATGGTCTCCAACCTAATTTTGGCTTTGATTCACCTCAGATTACAAGAGGTACTCAAAACAGACTATGATGAGCTATTTGGAGGAAAACACATTATTGTTTTCGGAGATCTTCCTCAGTTGACACCAGCGAAAGGTGAACCTTTTTTAAAACCTTAGGCCACAAACTCTGCCGTCAAACTGTTGGCAGCATAGGAAATGTCAACCTTTGGCAACATTTCCAATACAGAGAATTAACAGAAAACATGTGCCAGTCTGCAGATGCCACATATGCCAACATTTTAAAAAGTATTAGAGTTGGTGTACTATCTCAAGAAGCACAATCAATATTAAAAACCCGGCACATCCATGCACTCTATGGCCATACATCATGTGCTACTGATATCATGGAAAAATTAGCACATAAAAATGTCAATTGCATGTCCTTGATGCCAACTTTTGCAAGCTGTTCCAAATTCAGTGAAACAATGTTAAAAAAAGAAATGCAACCAATAATTTAAATTTGCTCCGCAGACAAACTGGATGTACATGGTATGACACTACCCATGTGTCAACAAGCCACAACAAGACTAATTACCTTACAAAACTCTATCTCCAACACAGCTGGTTTAGAAAAAATACTAAAATTAACTTTAAACTTTAGAGTAATGCTTAAACGTAACCTTGACGTGGAGCAAGGACTAGTTAATGGAGCACTTGGTACAGTTGTTGGCTTTCAAACATACCCACGTGACAACAACATTCAGTTTGTCAATATTCTCTTTGACAAACTATCAGAGGTTAAAAGGATACGACGCTCAACAGCTAAATTCCTTCTTTTCAAAGACATGCATGTACACAGAGAACAATTTTCTCTAACTCTAGCATACGCAGTCACCATTCACAAATCACAAGGTCTTACCCTAGATAAATAATAAAGATATTGGGAACACAGTCTTTAAAGAAGGCATGAGCTATGTAGCACTATCATGCTTACGTATACTTGATGGACTATTTCTAATCAACTTTGATGCAAGTAAAGTAAATGCTGATATTCTTTGCATTCTAGAATACAATAGACTACGTTCACTGTACACCCCCATCTAAAAACCTATCCTGTTCAACAAAAAGCAAAACGTTGTAAAAGAAAACTACTCCAAACAGAAACGCAACAGGATCTCGCTTCAAATCCTCCAAAAAAAGTAAAATCAGCTAATACTTCATTAAATTCTACAACCCAGGCCACCAGGGGGCGCACAGGCAATGGCAGCCTGATTTGCGAGCTCCTCCTAAGGCCGGGTCGGTATGGGGTCTGAGCCCCCCCCGAGACCCCCCTACGGAGCGCAAGTGAGTCGATCGATGTGGTGACCCCCCAGTGCCCCCGCGGGGCGAAGCAACGGGGTCCGGGGACCGCCGGACGACGGAGTTCCGCGAGCGCGGCGGCTGTGGCGGGATCGTCGCAGGAGGCCGCGAGCACAGCCTGGGGAGGAGCGAGCGGACCCATCAGCGCTGGCCTTCACCTCCCCCTTCAGGAGGCGCGAGCCGGGACGCCTCGGGGTGAGGGGACTCCCGCCTGGAGCGGTCCAGGGGGTGGCCCCCCCGCCACAACAGGAGCACCAAGGGAAGCCGCGGCCTGACAGGTACGAGACACGGAGGGGGGGCGGACCCGTTGAACCCCCCCCGCTCCCCTTCACCGCCAGCAAGACCCTGCGCAGGACGTGGGCAGGACACCAGAGGCCCCCGCCGTTTCATCGGGGGCTGCGACCCGCCGCCCTGTGGCCGCACAACGCGCCCCTCCCCCCCACTCCAGTGGGCTCCTAAGGGGCTCGGCAGGACCCGCTTTCGCCCCCCCCCGGGTGTGTGGCCCCCGCTGTGGGCAGGCGGGGCGTGTGCCCGCCCGGGGGCAACTTGCAAGGAGCAACTAGAGCTCCCAGGAGGGGGGGGAAGGAGAGGACCCCAACGAAACAACACCAGCACACCACCCTGCAGACGCAAAAGCACCCCCCACCCATTCCAGAGGGGGAATATCGTGTGGCAAAAATACAAACGAGGTGCACGGGAGGTACGGCGGGGGCCGACCTGGGTGTGGGGCCCCCGCCTGAGGCTGGTGGGGCGAGTGCCCGCCTGGGGGGCATCGGTCAAGGACCAGAAAGACCGCTCGGAAGGGGTGGGGACGGCATACCTTGCCAGGAGAGACCCCCAACGAACAGACAGCAGCATTCCACCCAGCGGAGGCAATAGCACCCCCCCACTCTAGAGGGGAATCAACCTTCTAGAAATAAAATCGAGGTGCACTGGAGGTGCTGTGGTGACTGCCCGGGAAGTGAGGCCCCCGCCTGACGCTGGTGGGGCGAGTGCCTGCCCGGGGACAACCGCCAAGACCGAATAAAGGCGCGCAGCAGGATTGAGGGGCCCCACCGCCGGAGGGACACCAACGGTCCAGCGAGGTGAGCCCACTGGGAAGTGAGGTAACTTTTCCGACAGTTTGCCCGGGGGGCCAACCTAATGGACTGGCAGCAGAACCTGCAAAAATATCGGTACCGAGACTCGGTCCCCCCCGTTATAGAACCACCCCACGGAGAGGGAATGGCCCATCTGGAACCCCCAGCACCCTCCACGGCCGCAATGGAGCGGGGATTTGCCTCCATACTGCAAGAGATCCGAGATATGCGGGCGGACATTGCCCAAAAGTTTGAAAAAATGGACCACCGGGTCGACAAAGTTGAGGACAGACTCCTTCAGGTTGAATCCAACCAATCTTCAGCGGCCACCCTTGAAGTAGAGGTAAACATGAGGCTGGCTGCCCTGGAAAAAAGGGAGGAGGAGAGGTCAAGACAGATGGACGATTTCGAGAACAGGGAGCGGAGAAACAACCTCAGGATCTTTGGGGTCCCGGAGTCGGAGGGGGAGACGGAGAGGGAGCTGACCCGTGTGGTGCGTAACATAATTGCCCTCCTCTTCGAAGAAGAGATGACTACTGAACTCATATTCGATCGGGTACATAGAGCGGGAGGTCGAGCAGGAGGCCCCCGGTCGATTCTGGTGCGGTTCCATTACTACCTGGAGAAGACGCGGGTGTTGGAGGCCTCCAGGAAGGCCCAGGAGATCACATACAACAACTCCCAGATCTCCATCTTCCAGGACCTCTCAGCATACACCCTGGCCAAGCGGAGGATGTGCCGCCCCCTCACGCAGTTGCTGAAGGAAAAAGGAGTGCGATACAGATGGGGCTTCCCCTTCTCCCTAACATTCGAGTACCTGGGCCAGAGAACGACATTGATTTCGGAGGAAGATATTAAGGGGGCTATCCAGGACTATGTCTCTGATCCAGCGCCCCGTCGGGAGCCACGGGGGCCGGCCAGGGTCGGAGCTGGAGACCCAGGCCCGCCGAGAGAAAGACGTAAAAAGTCAGGAGCGAGGAAATTCAGGAGAATAATTACGCCCTCCCCAAGGAAAGAAGGGCAGCAGAACGACTCTGAGGGGCAGTAGCTGGGCAGTCCCAATGTGAACGTGGCCTCTGGAGTTCTCGGAGGGCACAGGTTTACCTGAGGGTGAGAAGCCCGGCAAAAGATAGGAGAAGAGGAGGAAACTAGAATCCCCTCGCAAAGCAAGTTGGGTGAGCAAAATCGGGGAGGGGATCGAGGGGGGGGCTCATGATAATGTGCCTGTTAACGATGGCCTGGCCCAGAGGGGCAGGCTGGTGGTCCGGCCAAAGCGCCAGTGATGGCTGAACTATCTGGCTGGACGCCGGGGCAGGGGGTGGGGGGATGGAAACAAGTTGGGGGTTGTTTGTTCGGGAAGGGGTTTGGGGGTCAGTTGGGGAAACATGTCGAGAGTGTCCATAAGTCAATTCATGGGGAGTTAGAAAGGAGAATTGTTGCGAGGCAGCCATCCATTAGAATAGAATTCATAGACAATGGCTGATGGTCTGCCGGCCCTGGGGGTGGGCACCCTGAATGTTCGGGGCCTGAATACCCCATCAAAGAGATCCCTAATCTGCAGGGAGTTTAGGAGGGCTAAACTGGACCTTCTGTTTGTACAGGAAACGCACTGGGCAAGGGGAAAGGAGCCCCGGTTGCGGGGGAGGGGAATCGAGGAGGTCTTTCACGCTTCCCATAGGACCAAAAAGAGAGGGGTGGCCATCTTGGTAGCTAGAGATGCAGGGTTCGAGAAGGCAGATATCCTAAAAGACCCGGAGGGAAGATACCTGTTGGTCCGGGGCACCCTACGGGGCTCCCCCCTCACTCTGGCTGTAGTATATGGCCCCAACGAAGGACAGGCCTTATTTTGGGAAACAGTGAGAGATAGGATCAGACTATTCGTGCGAGGTCCGCTAGTGGTAGGGGGGGACTTCAACATGGTCCTCGACCCGATTATGGATAGGAAAAGGGTAGACCCCCTTACTCCCAGAGCTGCAGAAGAAGCTATGGCACAATCTTTCCAGAGGGTAAACGTGGAACTGGGCCTAACTGATACAATTCCTCTTCCCAGAGGGGGAATCCCTTCCTTCACCTATTATTCAGCTATACACAACTCTTTCTCCCGTATAGACTACGTCCTGGTAGAGGAGGCACTCAGTCCATATGTGTCAGGCTACAGAATAGACCCTGTACCCTGGTCAGACCATGATTTAGTTAAAGTCACAATAGCGATGGGGTGGTGCAGGGAACGCAGAGGGCGCTGGAAGTGCAACAACGCTCTGTTAAAGGATGAGGTCCTCTCTCAGGAGGTCTTGGACTCCATAACAGAGTTCTTTGACCTAAACGACAATGGGGAGGTAGCCACTCACACGCTTTGGGACGCCTTCAAGGCTACCCTGAGAGGGGTCCTTATAAAACTTGGGGCCCAGAAGAAAAGGGAGAGGGAGATACAGGAGAAGGCTCTGAGAGATAGGATATCCCGCCTCCAACCGGCGAGCTCTCCGGGGCGCCCATTAGCGGGTGAACAGGTGGCCGCCCTCGAAGACTGCAGGCTACAGCTTAAAGACCTGCTCCTACATAAGACAGAAAGGTGTCTCCAACTAACTAAACAAAAATACTATGAGAAGGGGGACAGGGCGGAGCAGATCCTAGCCTGGAAGTTGAGGGAGGTCCAGAGGAATAGAAGGGTGAGGGAGGTGAGGGACGCCCAGGGGCTTCTCGGCAACGACTCCCCCCATATCGGTGAGGCTTTCCGCCAATATTACACAGCTCTCTACTCCTCAGAATATGATGGAGATGATGCCCAGATAGACACCTTCCTTGACTCAATACAGATTCCATCCCTCTCAAGAGAAATGGCAGAAGGGATAGAGGGTCCGGTCACAGAGGATGAGGTGGACAAGGTGATCTCTGGGATGAGGGTGGGAACCTCCCACGGGGAAGATGGCTTCACAGTTTTCTTTTACAAAAAGTTCCGGTCCTCTTTGATCCCATACTTAGTGAGGGTCTTTAACGAAGTGCTGGACGGGGGCATACTCCCCGAGTCTATGATGGGAGCCGTGATAGCAGTCTTGCCCAAGGAGGGGAAGGACCCCTCGGAATGCTCCTCCTATCGGCCCATATCATTGTTAAATGTAGATGTGAAGATCCTGGCCAAGGTGGTGGGGAAAAGGCTGGAAGGCATAATGCCGAAGTTAATTCACGGGGACCAGGTGGGCTTCATAAGCGGGAGGCAGGGCTCGGATAACATCCGCAAGACCCTAGACCTGCTCCACTTTGCCCAATCATCGGAACTTGACGCTTGCGTCCTCTCACTGGACTCGGAGAAGGCCTTCGACCGGGTCGAGTGGCGCTATATGGAGCTTCTCCTTCAAAGAATGGGCTTTGGGAACCACATCATGAGCTGGGTAACTGCACTCTATAGAGCCCCCACAGCGAGGGTACAGGTAAACGGGACACTGTCTGGATCATTCCCCCTCTCCCGAGGAACAAGGCAGGGGTGTCCACTCTCCCCCCTGATCTATGTCCTCACCATGGAAGCCCTGGCAATTGCGGTCAGAGCGCACCCGAACATTAGGGGAATAAGAAGGGGAGGGATAGAATTCAAGCTTTCCCTGTTTGCGGATGACATTTTAGCCTACCTAGTGGATCCGGGTTCTTCCCTCCCCCCCCTCCTGACCCTGGTGTCAGCATTTGGTCGATTCTCGGGCCTAAAAATAAATACTGCAAAATCAGTCCTGCTCCCAATGCGAATAATAGACCCAGTGCTCGACCCCCAGAATAGGTTCCACAGGATCAAGGTGGAGAAGGTCGCTATACGGTACTTGGGGGTTCTCCTCCCCAGAGATATGTCGAATCTGGGCTCCGCCAACTACGGTCCCATGATTACAGAGATCACTGCGGACTTGAGGAGATGGGGTAAAATGATTCTCTCGTGGTATGGCCGAATGACGGCCGTCAAAATGAATGTCCTGCCACGACTCCTGTACCTATTCACAGCACTCCCGGCCAGAGTCCCGGCACAGAACTTCAAAGACCTACAATCGGTGGTCCGTGACTTCGTGTGGCAAGGCAAAACCCCGAGAACTGGAAGGGCCGTCCTGACCCTTCCAAGGGAGGAGGGGGTATTCGGGCTGCCAGACTTTCACCTCTACTTCTGTGCTGCCCAACTGCGTGTCCTCCTGGAGCACATGAAAGAGGGGCTGAGAACGTACTGGTCCTACCTGGAGGACATGGACGCCCATCCCCACAAAGTCCGCGACCTCCTGTGGACGCCTCGCAGGGAAATACCAGGGCGTTTACGGGCCCACCCGACCCTGGGAGTCCTATGGGACATTTGGAAGGAAGGCCCTCAGACCGCTCACCTCACCACATGGCCGTCTCCAATGTCATCCCTCTGGGGACACCCCATCAACCTGGGAGGAAGAGGGTTCAAACACTCCCAGATCTGGTCAGATAGGGGGATGGAATGGGCGGGGCAGATGTTCAGGGACGGTGAATTTTTACCTTATGAGGAGCTCAGGGAGGCACTGGGTCGTGACTCAATATCTATCTTCGAATACCTTCGCCTGAAGGGCATCCTCTGTGACCCATCTTGGGGCACCAATCTGCGAAGATAGTTGACCCCCTTTGAGAAGCTCCTCGACTTGGCGGCCTCCAGGAAGGGGGCGGTTTCAAGTTTGTACAGGGTCCTAAACACGTACAACCTTCAGGGCAGGAGGAGTTTTCGCTTGTTCTGGGAAGGCCTGGCAGGTGCCGAAATCTCTGAGGATGATTGGGCTAGGATATTTAAAATTGCATTTCACGGAAATCTTTTCACCGCTGACATGGAACATAATTTTAAGATACTGCAGGGATGGCACAGAGACCCCGCAAAAGTATCCAAGATGTTCCCGGGAGTGTTACCAAGGTGCCCGAGAGGGTGTGGGGAGACAGGGACCAGAGGCCACATGTGGTGGCACTGTGCGAAGGTTCAAACATATTGGGAGCAAGTGAGGGACTGGATGGAGGAAGTGACTGAGGTCCGCATACCACTTAATCCCCTGACGATGCTGTTGGGCCTCCCCCCAGAGGACACAGAGGTGCACCGATACCCTAGGATGTGGGAAACTATGTTAAGGGCTGGAAGAGTGGCTCTGGCCCAAAAATGGAAAAGTCCGGAGGCTCCCTCGAAGGAGGACTGGCTGAAAAAGGTCAAAAATATGTTTTTGATGGACAAATTGACGGCCATGGTAAATGACAAAACTAGCTCATTCCTCACGGACTGGTCGGGTGTCCAGCAATCCTGGGGATAGGATGTGCACTGAACCCATTGAGAGACCCCCCACCCTGGAGATGAGGGGATTGACCCCCTTTTGAAGGTCAACCGAACTTGGGGCCCCAGGACCTGGGGAATGGCAGAAGCCAGCCAACTGATGTAGTGGTTATGCATCGCAACAACTCTATGACAAGGGAGACGGAGGCATCTCCGCGAGTCTCCCAAGATGAATACACTGAACTGGACACGGGGAAGGGGGGGGGAATCCAGGGGTGGGGTGGGAGGGTGGGGGGGAGGGAGGGGGATCCACTGTTCTTTTTCCTTGATTGCTTATTTGTAAAATTTAAAAATGCCAATAAAAACGGAAGTTTAAAAAAAAAAATTCTACAACCAAAGAAGAATCTACTGCTCAAAGTAATTAAAGTACTTCTTCAAAGAAGCAACACACATTTCGTAAAAATGACTTGGACACAGAACTATCAGGTCCATTCAAATTTTCAAATATAACTGGTGTAAATTGCTGCGCAAATGTAGCAATAAATATTCTATTCCAATTGCCACCAATTATTGACAACATTTACTTACACAATACAATCCAATTGTGTTTGGAAATGTTAGTCCTTCATAGAAATGCAACCAACAATCCTGACAACACCTACAGTGCTCATGGAATAAGACAAGAATTGGATTACTGTGCTGGAATGGTCAAATTCACTATAAACTCACAAGAAGATCCACAAAAATGTCTAATGTACTTACTACAAGTACTGGAAAACAAAAAACATACCTAAAAATGAAATCTTTTAGATTTCATACATGTGGAAACATACATGCACTCTCTGCAACCATGTAGCACAGGAACAAATCCCAAATGAACGCTTTATGTATGTATCAATACCTAACTGAAAATCCATTCCATTTCAGCAACTTGTACAAAATGCAAACCACGGTAGATTATGCTCTACCTGCAATTCAGATAATCGCTCCACATTACTAATACAAACACATAGTAAATACGTAATATTAATGCTTTTACGTTACAATGCAGATGGTACCAAAAACAACTGCAAGCTGTCTGGATTCACACATGGTCAAGTATCACTTGGTAAGAAAACCTTCACAACAATAGGTATAATCTACCATGCAGGAGCCACAACCAATGGAGGTCAATACACTGCATAAATAAAATAAATGTGGATGGTTCGAATGAAATGATAGTACCATTACTTTAAAGCAGAGATTACCAGCAAATCTTATAAATGCTTATTTAATTTTCTTAAAACCAAAATGTAACAACTAATCTGTGCATAAACATTAACACAACTTCAATTAGAAAACTATAAACAGTTAGAATACGCCAGCAGGAATCTAACTGCCCCAAGATTCTGCAACAACCAAACAGATAACTCAATACCACCACTAAAATATATAAAAAAAATAAACAGTTAGAATACACCAACAGGTATCTAACTGCCCCAAAAAATCTGCAACAAGCAAACAGATAAAAGATTAGCATAACATTATAAGTAAAGAATTAGAATACACCAACAAGTATCAAACTGCCCCAAAAATCTGCAACAAGCCCGCAGATAGATTAGCCAGAAACAACCACTAAGCACTGAAAATAAAGAAAGAAATATATTGTACCATAACAATTCTTTTTTTTTAATGCAGCATGGATTTTTTTCCCACAGACCCAATGATTTAGAAAACAAACACAGAAACTGAGCAAATTGCTCAGTACACTGGTTTGAAATATAATACTTCTAAAGTACTAAATGTGAGGGTCGAAATAATGCAGAAATGTCTATTATGCAATGCAATAACTCATTATGAACTACCTACACTAAAATGTGATCTTTTCTTTTATCACAGAAATTGAAAAAGAAAATCTGCTCCAGTTACCCATCTAATCACAAAAAGTCAAACAGTAAGTATATTATAATTCAAGTCACAAATACTGCGGCATAACACAACCATTCAAGCAAACATCTAACCATTCACCACAATCCAAAAATGTTTACTTCCATGGATATGTTATACTGCAGTGCTTGTTACCAAACTCTACAACCTTAATTGCATGATTTAGCCAAAACTTCACATACAATCTCTACTAATCAAATAGTACACACACTTTTGATTTGCGGATATTTGATGGATGTTTGATTGTATGGGTGTGTTATGCTGCGTTGGTTGTGGCCAGGGCCTAGAGGCTTGAGTGTTTGGCCGAAGTTACAGCCTTTGGCCATGCACCCAAGTCTGTAGGCCCTGGTCACAACCACTGCAGCATAACACACACATACAATCCAAAATTTAAACAGTACTATATGGGCTACTTATACGGATATGAATTACAATCAACACTCTACTAAAGACCCAAACCAATACCATACTAAAGTAAAATAGCCAGTAATGCATTTGTTATTTCCGCGGACAACCATAAAGACTGTGGACATGAAGAACACATCAGAGGAACCTGCCATCTCAACAAATACAGAATTTGACCCATCTTTTACTTCCCCACCCTCCCCAAGCACACTTACATACCAGCACACTCCCCAAAGTTGTATTTTTTCCCCATTCATCGCCGCGCTGTCCGCGGATGTCCGTGGATCCAAGATGGCGGGGGCATCAAAACAATGTGACGCACCTCACGCTTCATCCCAGCCAATCAGCGAACACGTCTTGTGTCCGCAGACATGATGCAGGCCGATTGGCCAATCGGTGTCTTGTCCACGGAGCAAACAGGGAAATGTGTCCGCGCAGCGGACATATATATCACAAATGTTTTTAGACCTACTTTTCGGTTGTTTTAAAAAAAACTACTGGACAGATTTCCACCAAATTAACAAAAGCACGCTTTCGGGACCAATCCGCTACTCCTGCTGCAAATTCAGTGCAAATCCATCCAACGGTTTGAGCTGTGGGCGTGAGCAACGTTTTTTCCTATTCACTCTATGGGGAAAAAAAATTGAGACCCCCTTATAACTTTGCCCCCCCTGCACCAAACCTCACTAAACTTTGGAATAAAATTCAGTTTGGTGTGGATTCATCCAGGGGGAGCGAAGTTATAAGCCACCCATAAACTGCTCTTCCTATGGGATTAGCAACTTAACCATAACTACATGGCCTGCGGTAGTCCCTTTAACAAAGTTTTTTCACTGAATTTCATAGGTTTTTAGTAGCGCAACTTAACCATAACGTCCCTTTAACAAAGTCTTTTCATTGAATTTCGTAGGTTTTTAGTAGTGGAACTTAACAATAATGACTTTCACTTTATATACATATCATATGGAACTGACTGAATCTCTTCTACTGTACTTGATGTCCGCAAACTCATTTAATGTTCGCGGACATGTTCGAAGAACAGTATCACTACCTAAAAAACTCTAGGGGGGTATGTTTGATTGTTATATCATAACATAGGAACATTTAACAAATTAAAAAAAAAACACACAAACACATTATATGTACTACTGCATAAGAAATGTAACCCATATATACAACGCACTAACCATTCATTTAAATGCACTATGTTCTAAAATGGAATATACCACAAGAAAATAAATTGGTTTCCAACATAATTACCTCACAAACACAAGAGAACTGAGAAGAAGAGCAGACCCACTGAGTACATAGGACATGTCTTACCTGAAATAGTAAGTGTACTTAATTTTATTCATATATGTATAAACTTTCTGTATTAGATAAAAAAATATATTATCTTTTTTTTTTCTCTCACAGAAATGTCTAGTACTCTGGAATGGCTAGCAGAGCATTTCCCACATGAAGAAATGTCACAAGATAGTGAAACTAATGGTAAACACTTTATAATATAAACCATTTAATTATTATTATTTTGTATACATTTAACATATATATATTTTTTTTGTACAGAGCATACCAAAATAGAAAATACTTCAGAAAAACCTGTTATGGATAATACTTTAATTTTAATAATTTGAAAACTTTTGTGGAAGATCCCTCCTCACCATATCCCAGTCAATTATCCCCAAACCCTCTCCATAGCCCAAAACGTTTTGATGAGACTTCCATCCCTTCTTCACCTAATAACAATCATGATGAAACCCCTAATTCTCCTGTTTTTGTTTCTGTTTCTGCCTTACCTTCTCTGTCATAAATTATTAATATATGTTAAATAAAGTTTCATTTTTATATTGTGTTGTAAATAGTTTCGCTTTTAAAAAAAAAAACAATGTAGGTGTCCGCGGACAGTGCAGGTGTTCTGAAATGTTCGTAAATAAACGAAAATGGAGGTGTCCTGAAGAACACTATACCTGTTCGTACTGTTAGCTAGCAAGATAAAACTATTCTAAGAACACACGAGGTGTCCTGAATTGTTCGTAATTAAACAACAATGGAGTTGTCTTAAAGAACACTTAATCTGTCCGTACTGTTCGTTAGCAACTTGAAAATGTTCTAAGAACACAATTGGTGTCCTGAAATGTTCGTACATAAACGAAATTGAACGTGTCCTGAAGAACAGTATATCTGTCCTTACTGTTCGCTAGCAAATTTAAACTGTTCTAAGAACACACGCAGTGTCCAGAAATGTTCGTTTCACGTGTGACACAATTTTAATTAGCTCAGGACCCAAACAGTGTCCGTAGAACATCAACGCGCATGCGCTAGCCAATCTCTGTGCATTTGGTGTCCTGCGGACATGCGCTTCCTTCGCGGACTTGTTCGCGAATGGATCATATGACCGCGCCCACGCTGATCGTGTGTTCTGAATGAGGACACTGTTCAAGTCCCCGAACAAATTAAAAGTACATTTTCAATTAATCCATAATATTTTAAAATAAAATCTCACCATGGCATAAGTCCCACATTGTAATCCTGAGTTTCTACATAACTTTTCAAACTTTTCAAACTTTTTTTTGTGTTCGATCTGTCCGTGGACAGTGCGCATGTCCGCGAACCACGCACAAGCACCCCTATAAAAGACCACGCCCTAGAGCTTATTCTCATTGTGTTTCTGGCTATTCTTCAGAGCACAGCTATTTCTCCAGCAGCCTGCTGATTACACCATCGAGATGGCATCCCTGGCTGCAGAACTGCCACCTGGTGCTGCACCTGCTTCAGCACCATCCCCACCCCCTCCACCACCACCACCTCCCCAAGGGCGTGAAGAGGGGAACAGGAGTGAGGATGCGGAGGAGGAAGAAGAGGATGATGAGAATGAGGTAGAGGAAAACCCTTATACCCGCACTAGGCGTGAGTCTTGGGTGTGGCGGTTATTTACCATTCATGGTAATGTTCCTAAGGCTCGTGCGAACCGTGTTACCTGCAATGAGCGCAAAATGATACTCAGTCACGGGAAGCACGGTAAGTACAGCTTTGGGACCACTACTATGAAGCGACACCTGAGGTCATTTCACTCTGGGGCTATTCGCAGGGTTGTACCTTGCGAAGAACGTAGCAGGTTGATTTCCTCTACTTCATCCTCTGTTTCTGATCCTGTCACCACAAGGACCTCCTCTGTGGGACAGCGTCTTCCTCAAGCTGCCTCACAGGCCATACAGAATGCTGATGACACTTACATTTCGAGGGTCACAGTTGTATGTATGTACTGTGACACAGTACTCTGCAGGGGGGAGCAACTTTGTAGTGCTTTTGAGACTATTGTCTCAGAGCACGAGAAGACCTGCTCTCTACCCAAATAAAACCCACTCTACATAATCCTCTCTCAGCTCACCCTTTCTTATCCCTGTTGTTGGTGTCCCCCTTTACCTTCCTTTCCCCTCCTCTCCTAGTGTGTCGTGTATAAAAAACCAAAAAAAATACAAAATATCAAAAATCAAAACAAAAATAATGCTCTTTACAGAGCCGCCTTTCAAAGTTAAAAAATAGAAGTGAAAATAAATGAAGCAGGGCCCTTTGTATTTTTTAGAAGTCCGCGGACAGTTCGCGAACATTTAAAAAATTGGGTTGCTACTCCATCACAAACATTGCAATTTTCTCTGGGAAGAAGTGGTGGCTCTGAAAAGAGCCTTTGGGTGGTGTTTGTAAGTCAAAAATTATAAATGCTTAACACCTACTTCAAAATGGTTGTTGTAATTCCAAAAAAGGTTGCAATGCATTTTGTACATTTCTCAGAAAAATCTGATTGCCAGCATAAGTAAGATGGACTCCATCGCTGTGAAAAATGTATGTACTACGAACCATAATATTTTCATTGTGAAAAGAGGACATGCCAAAATCTCTTAGAAAGGCACAAACAGCCTTATTAACATTGCGCCTTGCTTTTTCCATTTGTGGACCAAATGAAGAAGAACGAAGTCACATTTGTCTCTGCGCAATCCGTGAAAATATCACTTGAGAATTAGGAAACATGTCCATAACCTTCCCAAGTCCTTCTTTCATTGCAAATTACAAAACAATTCCAGTCACATGTCCTAAACTGTTCCCGCCACAATGAATTACAATTATGTCTGGATGTTGCTCTGTCTCCAAAGTAGCAGAGAGAGGTAGCAAGTCCAACCACTTCATTCCACATACTCCATGCCAGTGTACTTCCACATCTCGGAATCCAAGATCTACAGCTACTCCACAACTTTCTGCATGCACCTTCAACCAATGTATCCACGAATCTCCCAAAATCCAAACAATCTGTTTTCTGAAACACACAGCCATATCTTTTGTTCTCTCAGCAAAAAGAGTATCTGAGAAACTCTCTCCTGGCACAACACACCCACTAAACTTTCCTGACCAATCCCTTTCAGTGCTTATTCTCATTTACATGACTTCTGAACCCAAAAATCCCTGGATGTAACTCCCGATGTCCGCGAACTACTGCCATGTCCGCGGACATATCGTAACATGAACAGCCCTTCTACCATTTCCACTTCACTCTCTCTGCCATTCCCTCATTGGATGTTGCTAAAAAATCACATGACCATGCACCAATCACATTCAAGACCTCTAGATCTAACTGCATCATCATAGATCAGCACTGCAAATGTACTGTGAATCTCTCTGAGTACAAGTGTCATCATCGGCAAGCACCATCTACCAGAAATACTGTACAAGTCTCCAAGATTTCTACTTGCAGCTTCATGCATATCCATATGCATGAACACAAACTTCAGGTATGCATATTTTCTGTACAGTAGATGAACACATTTTCAAAAAGACTTTTAGCTTGTGTAATCTGTAAAATGAATTTACTGTATTTTTTCAATATCCTAAAATCAACTATCACTTATAAACCTTTATACAATTTACTTTCTTTATACACACACACTCAAATCATGATAAACTAACATTTTTAAATGAAATATATAGACTACATATATTCAAACAAAATTGCATGCAAGCAAAATCTATGTTCAAATCTTTAAAAAAATACTTATACAATTTCATATTTTTTTGTTTTTATTTATTTATTTACTTAATTACTTTAATTTAGACATGACATTGAGGAGCTATTAGCTAGAACAGCTTACTTACAGAAATAGTGGTATTCACTGGTATATTATAAATTTCACAAGACATAGTAAAGAGATTTTATTTTGCTACAGTTAGTCATTCAATACAATTTGTTCATTGAGAACATATCATATGTACTGAACTGATGCAATGTATCTTATATGAATAAATTAGTTTAATGGTTTTAAAGAAGGCACTGAGGATTTCAATAAAAAAAATCAATATCTAAATTAAAAACAGCACTATATACAAACAAAGTTACTAATTTGAAGCTTTTACAATTGCAGTGAAGACCAGTCTACTGAACAGAAGCAGCTGAATTCGGACAACAAAGAAGAACTAAGAAGTTACCTGTTAATTTAAGAAAAAAAGTAAGTAGAATATCACAATAATATTTGTATTATTAATTAAACATACTATAACATTAATACAAGCTATTTTGGTGTCTAAAAATAGGGATTGTGTACCATTTTGTCCAAAAATCTCCATGTCTTAAACAGCGATTTACAGCCAGAATGGCCCACAAATTCCTATTTTTGGACACACAAATTACCCAACTGAACCGCTACAATTTTCATATTATAGAACAAACAACTGTTTTAATTGTATACATTAGATTTACTATTTGTACTTTTCCACACCACTAGCTTACTTTTTTTTTGTCATCTGAACCCCAGTTTAGTAACACATAAATTCAAGAATACCTATCCCTAATAGTTGTAGTTCCCAATGCAGAATCACACACCATTACATACATCTTTATCATCTTACTCAAACACTCATGTACACAGCACACATACATTCCAGAACACCCCAACCCATATCTTCTTTATTTTTTTCAACAGACCCTAAAGAATGCCTACCAAAAGTCAAGTCCGGAGAAAGCAGCGCAAAAGTAGAGCAAATGAAAATAAAAGTGTCTAACATAAGCATCCATCTCTACCAGAATTTGTAAAAAAAAGTTGAAACAAAACAGCTAAAACAGTCATTTAGTGAAACACAAGAAGTTTCAAGTACAAAAACTTTGCCTCTTCTATCAAAATGTAAAACAAACCAAAAAACAATTAACAGAAAATCAGCTATCACTACAGATAAAACTACTTCTTCAAATTTTAATATAGTGCAAAGTAAGCATACCAAGAAAAGTATTTTAGCCAAAATGTACCGTCAAAAAGTCCTTCAAAATCTTATAAAAACAGGAGAGAAACCAGGTTCAATGCTTAAAACCTATCGTACGAAATTAATCTTAGAAGCGTTGATGGACAGTGCAATTCTTCTGAAAAGAAAGTTATTTATTTTACTGTTAAACAAAATGAAACCACTAACAAAACTAATAACTAAATTACAAAAAGACTTCTCAATAAGCGAAATGTCAACAGAAAGAACTTCTTAAGTATCTGCGGAGGTGAATGGAATCACACTATGAGCACAGAACCATATTTTAATGAAGAAGCGTACAAACAAAAGCAAACAAATACAATTGCCATACATAGCAGTGGTCGAGGTTATGAAAAAGTGAATAATACCATAATGGAACAAGAAGTACTCCTTACAAAAATATGCCCTGAAAACTTAGAATTACCCCTCCATTCAAATGAATCAGAAGGTCTGGTGCACAAATGGCCAGGCACGTCAATGTGTAACATTCCCAAACAATGTTTCAAATCTATACGCCAATTCCTCAATAAATATGAAAAAAGCAAAGACAAAATCAAAATTAAATTACTGCAAAATATGGATACCTGTCCAGTGCGCAAGTACACAGGACTACAAGGACATTCATTGGCCTGCATTACAGGACCTACTTGTAAAACCACTTTCCATGATATCAAAAGGATATCAACACATCATTCAACTATAAGAAATCTAGTCTATAAACTGTACTTTGCTAGAAGTCCTGCTTTAGCACTAGCAAAGTTAAATAACATCCTTCTACATGGTACAGCAAAAGACCTACTTGAAGAAATTCACTATATCCAGAAAAAATATTTTGGAAGTGAAAGCCATTTACAGAATGAAATAGCTTTAAACCAATTAAGCAACACATGGCAACTTTTTGCTAAACACATACAAAAAAGAAATACTAAAATTTAAAAGTACATCAACTGAAGTACCAAACCACATATGTGTATGTTGCCGTAGAACTTTTTATAAAAGTAACACAAAAACTGTAGACCTATCATACAAAATAGAAGACAATGAAGATTCTAAATGGTTTGAATTAGCTCTCTACCTTGTAGCAGAAAACAAATACGAAATAACTGAGCCCTTAATACTTTGCAGTTACTGCACTACAAAACTTGACAACAACCAAACTCCTTCACGTGCTATCACAAATAATTTGGAATTATACCCAGTACCAAAACCTGAGGATTTCAATAAAAAAAATCAATATCTAAATTAAAAACAGCACTATATACAAACAAAGTTACTAATTTGAAGCTTTTACAATTGCAGTGAAGACCAGTCTACTGAACAGAAGCAGCTGAATTCGGACAACAAAGAAGAACTAAGAAGTTACCTGTTAATTTAAGAAAAAAAGTAAGTAGAATATCACAATAATATTTGTATTATTAATTAAACATACTATAACATTAATACAAGCTATTTTGGTGTCTAAAAATAGGGATTGTGTACCATTTTGTCCAAAAATCTCCATGTCTTAAACAGCGATTTACAGCCAGAATGGCCCACAAATTCCTATTTTTGGACACACAAATTACCCAACTGAACCGCTACAATTTTCATATTATAGAACAAACAACTGTTTTAATTGTATACATTAGATTTACTATTTGTACTTTTCCACACCACTAGCTTACTTTTTTTTTGTCATCTGAACCCCAGTTTAGTAACACATAAATTCAAGAATACCTATCCCTAATAGTTGTAGTTCCCAATGCAGAATCACACACCATTACATACATCTTTATCATCTTACTCAAACACTCATGTACACAGCACACATACATTCCAGAACACCCCAACCCATATCTTCTTTATTTTTTTCAACAGACCCTAAAGAATGCCTACCAAAAGTCAAGTCCGGAGAAAGCAGCGCAAAAGTAGAGCAAATGAAAATAAAAGTGTCTAACATAAGCATCCATCTCTACCAGAATTTGTAAAAAAAAGTTGAAACAAAACAGCTAAAACAGTCATTTAGTGAAACACAAGAAGTTTCAAGTACAAAAACTTTGCCTCTTCTATCAAAATGTAAAACAAACCAAAAAACAATTAACAGAAAATCAGCTATCACTACAGATAAAACTACTTCTTCAAATTTTAATATAGTGCAAAGTAAGCATACCAAGAAAAGTATTTTAGCCAAAATGTACCGTCAAAAAGTCCTTCAAAATCTTATAAAAACAGGAGAGAAACCAGGTTCAATGCTTAAAACCTATCGTACGAAATTAATCTTAGAAGCGTTGATGGACAGTGCAATTCTTCTGAAAAGAAAGTTATTTATTTTACTGTTAAACAAAATGAAACCACTAACAAAACTAATAACTAAATTACAAAAAGACTTCTCAATAAGCGAAATGTCAACAGAAAGAACTTCTTAAGTATCTGCGGAGGTGAATGGAATCACACTATGAGCACAGAACCATATTTTAATGAAGAAGCGTACAAACAAAAGCAAACAAATACAATTGCCATACATAGCAGTGGTCGAGGTTATGAAAAAGTGAATAATACCATAATGGAACAAGAAGTACTCCTTACAAAAATATGCCCTGAAAACTTAGAATTACCCCTCCATTCAAATGAATCAGAAGGTCTGGTGCACAAATGGCCAGGCACGTCAATGTGTAACATTCCCAAACAATGTTTCAAATCTATACGCCAATTCCTCAATAAATATGAAAAAAGCAAAGACAAAATCAAAATTAAATTACTGCAAAATATGGATACCTGTCCAGTGCGCAAGTACACAGGACTACAAGGACATTCATTGGCCTGCATTACAGGACCTACTTGTAAAACCACTTTCCATGATATCAAAAGGATATCAACACATCATTCAACTATAAGAAATCTAGTCTATAAACTGTACTTTGCTAGAAGTCCTGCTTTAGCACTAGCAAAGTTAAATAACATCCTTCTACATGGTACAGCAAAAGACCTACTTGAAGAAATTCACTATATCCAGAAAAAATATTTTGGAAGTGAAAGCCATTTACAGAATGAAATAGCTTTAAACCAATTAAGCAACACATGGCAACTTTTTGCTAAACACATACAAAAAAGAAATACTAAAATTTAAAAGTACATCAACTGAAGTACCAAACCACATATGTGTATGTTGCCGTAGAACTTTTTATAAAAGTAACACAAAAACTGTAGACCTATCATACAAAATAGAAGACAATGAAGATTCTAAATGGTTTGAATTAGCTCTCTACCTTGTAGCAGAAAACAAATACGAAATAACTGAGCCCTTAATACTTTGCAGTTACTGCACTACAAAACTTGACAACAACCAAACTCCTTCACGTGCTATCACAAATAATTTGGAATTATACCCAGTACCAAAACCCCTACAACAACTTAATTTTTATGAGAGCATCATAATTCAAACAGTACACCCATTTCAAGCAATAATATGCCTTCAACCAAAAACAGCAAAATTACCTCCCTCTGAATTGGTAAAAGGAATTTGTGGAAAAGTAGTTTATTTACCATTAGATCTAAAAGAAAATGTGCATACTCTAGGAGTGCAATGTCCAATGCAGCAATTTTTAATTATCTTAGTAAATGGAGTACCTACAAAAGAAAAAAAAATATGGCAACAGCTGGTAGATTTATATATCGCTAGACAAGCCTTCCAATATCTTAAAGAGAATAATGAATATTACAAAGAAATTAATATTGAAGAAAACTTGAAAGATACAACTGAAATAATTCAAGAAATACAAGAAGCTGGTCAATTTGAGCTACTAGATCCTGGTACAATATCAAATACTTTAGACCATTATACAATTCATCCTTTGCACTGTAATGATACCGTAGAAGATGTACTGGAAACTTACCAAATGCGTCAAACAAAAGGATCGCCAATCAGCATATGAGAAAAAAGTATAGAAGCACATGCTTTTCCTCTACTCTTTCCTACTGGCAAAGGAGGAAGGTATGATGATATACCTATTCAAATATCAGCTTCAGAATACCGCTCATTACGGATGTATTCTGAAGATCCCAGATTGAGACAAAATGTGGAATACATATTCCACCTACTCTTTGAAAGTGAACTAGCAACTTTATGTTACTGAGTTGCACACATATTAAAATCAGGATCACACTTTCAAAATATGACACCTACACAATTATTAGAAAAAGTGCAACAAAAGGATGAGGTTTTACAATCAAATATTACAAATCTATTAGCAAATATGCGTGGTACTAAAGGGTACTGGTTTCGACATCATGGAGATGTACGTTGTATGATCAGAAACCTTGGCCCACCCACTTGGTTTGTTACATTAAGTTGTGCAGAATATGCATGGGAAGATTTACATGATTTCCTACGCATATCAAATAAAAACAAAACAAACATAGATTTACTAACACCTTGAGAACTTTGTTCTTTGGATCCTGTTAATGTTTCAAGATATTTTCACCATCGCTTCATTGCTATGCTACATTTTATTTGTAATAAAACTGTTCCTCCACTTGGAGAAGTGCAACACTTCTTTTGGAGAAAAGAATACCAAGCCAAAGGAGCACCACATATCCACATGCTTTTATGGATTAAAGATGCTCCTAAATTTAGTCAAGACAGTGATGCCACTGTTTTACAGTTTATTGAAAAATATGTCACTTGTGAAATTCCATCACAAGCCACAAATAGTGATCTTCATGAACAAATTTTACAATTTCAAAGACACAAATGTGTAAAATATTGTCGTTGCAAATACAAAAACAAAGGGAAAAACTACACCAAATGCCGACTTGGTTTTCCTAGACCAGTTACAAACGCAGGTCAAGTGAACAACCTCATGTCTTCAGTTAGACATAGTGTTAAAGGTAAGTCACCTAAAAATACATATTACATAAAAAGAAAAGAAGAAGAAAAATATATCAATGATTATATTCAATCATTGCCCACTTATGGAATGCAAACATAGATGTGCAGTACTTTGCAGACAATTCTACTGCAGTTGCACGATATGTCACAGCATACTTAACTAAAGCAGAAAAGACAGAGCTACAAGACCTCTGGAATGACCTGTCATCAGATAAAACAGTATCTCAGAAATTATACAACTTGGGCATAAAAATGCTCACCCATAGAGAATGTGGATCATATGAAGCAGCTGATCGTTTAACTGGTACTGCATTGTATGGTAAATCTGAAAATATAGTATGGCTAAGTCTTGGTCCAGCTAAATCTAGAAAAAGAGTTCTAAAATCATATGAAGATATAGAAACAATAGCCAAACATGATCCCAACAGCCAAGACATTTTAAAAAAACAATTTATTGAACACATACTACCCAAACAGAAGTAATACTTTGGAAAACATGTGTCTATACCACATAGCCCAAAACTACACATACAAAAATAATATGAAACCTGATGAAAAAAAAGGTAAATATAGAGTAACAAACTGTGAAGGCAGCTTAGTTAAACTCACTAAACCAAATTTAATTAATCATATCAAATTGTCATTAAAGACTCCTCAACATAAAGAAGTATATTACATGTCCCTGCTACAACTCTTCAAACCATAGAGAAAAGAAGAACAATTACTAGATAAGTATGACTCATATGAGGATGCTTTCAAAGCAAATGAAAGCACTATAACTGATGTAAACTTTACACAGTACAAAACAATGTTGCACAATGAACAGCAACACGAAGAAGAACTCCAAGCCCAACTAGATAAGGACACTCCTGACAGTAGTCAACCTTCTGTAACAGGAAGCCAAGAACCACTAATAATAAATGAGGCAGAATTAGCTATGATAGAAGTAGAAAACACCATGTGTCAATATGAAGATAAGGAAGACTTAACTATACTACAATCAACACTAAACAATGCGCAAAGTAGCATTTTTCAAGAAGTAACAAAACAAATTGCACATGGTGTAAAACATGAAAATAAAGAATGTTCCTGCCATAATTATAAACTTATACTACTGTACGTCAGTGGTGAAGCTGGTTCTGGCAAAACATTCCTAATCAAAATCATTAGTAAGTTCCTTCAACAATTGACAAACAACAAACTGTCAGCTGTAGTCAGTGCCCCCACAGGTTTAGCTGCCTACAACATACGTGGTGTTACATTACCCCGATTACTACTATTACCAGTAGAACACCAGAACAAATTAGACTATTACAAACTTTCTGCAGAAGCTGCAATGGAAATTTGCAGAGTATTGAAACAAATGAAAATGCTACTGATAGATGAAGTGAGCATGGTCTCCAACCTGATGTTAGCTTTGATTCACCTCAGATTACAAGAAGTACTCAAAACAGACTATGAAGAGCTCTTTGCAGGAAAACACATTATTGTTTTTGGAGATCTGCTTCAATTAACACCAGTAAAAGGTGAGCCTATTTTTAAAACAATAGGACACAAACTCTGCCGTAAAACTGTTGGCAGCATTGGAAATGTCAACCTTTTGCAACATTTCCAATACAGAGAATTAACAGAAAACATGCAGCAATCTGCAGATCTCACCTATGCCAACATTTTAAAAAGTATCAGAGTTGGTATACTTTCTAAAGAAGCAGAAGCAATATTGAAAACCCGGCACATTAATGCACTTTATGGCGATAATGCATGTGCTACAGATGTTATGGAACAATTAGCCCACAAAAATGTCAATTGTATAGCCTTAATGCCAACTCTTGCAAGCTGTTTCAAATTCAATTAAATCATTCTAAGTAAAGAAATGCAACCAATCATGGAAATTAGCGCCACAGACAAACTAGATGTACATGGTATGACACTACCCATGTGTGACCAAGCCACAACAAGACTAAATAGTTTAGAAAAATCAATCTCAAACACAGCAGGCTTAGAAAAGATATTAAAATTATCCTTAAATTACAGAGTAATGCTTAAACGTAACCTTGACGTGGACCAAGGACTAGTTCATGGAGCACTGGGTACAGTTGTTGGCTTTCAAACATACCCACGCGACAACAAAATTCAGTTTGTCAATATACTCTTTGACAAACTTTCAGAAGTAAAAAGGATAGGACGCTCAACAGCTAGATTCCTTCTCTTCAAAGATATGTATGTACGCTGAGAACAATGTTCTGTAACTCTTGCATACGCAGTCACGATTCATAAATCACAAGGTCTTACCCTAGACAAAGCAATGATAGATAATGGTAACACAGTCTTTAAAGAAGGCATGAGCTATGTGGCACTATCACGCTTACGTACACTTGACGGTCTATATCTAATCAACTTTGATGCAAGTAAAATAAATGCTCATATTCCTTGCATTTTAGAATACAATAGACTTCGCTCACTATACACCCCCCACCTAAACACATATTCTGTTCCACAAAAAGTAAAGCGTTATAAAAGAAAAATAAATCAAACAGAAATGCAACAGGATGTCACTGCAAATCCTCCAAAGAGAGTAAAAGAAACTAATACTTCATCAAGTACCACAAGCAAAAAAGAATCAATTAGGGAAAGTAAACCAAGTACTTCTTTAAAGAAGGAAGACAAACTCCAAAAAAAGCAGTTAGATACAGAACTACGTGGACCATTTAAATTCTCAAATATAGTTGGTGTAAGTTGCTACGCAAATGTAGCAATGAATATTCTATTTCAATTACCACCAATTGTTGACAACATTTACTTACACAGTACAGACCCATTGTGTTTGCAAATGTTAGTACTTCACAGAAACGCAGCAAATAATCCTGACAACACGTATAGTGTTTTTGGAATAAGACAACAATTGGACTACTGTACTGGAATGGTGAAATTTCACTATAAATTCACAGGAAGATCCACAAGAATTTCTAATGTACTTACTACAAGTACTGGAAAACAAAAACATACCTATAAATGAAATCTTTCAGATTTCATACATGTGGAAACATACATGCACTCTGCAACAATGTGACACAAGAAGAAATCCCCAATGAACGCTTCCTTAAATGCGCCCTCATTAATGCACGCTCCATCCATGCCCATGCCATAGAGATCAATGACCTCATCACCACCCACAAACTAGACATGTTAGCAGTATCCGAAACTTGGCTCCACGAGGCATCCAACCCATCCCTACACCTTGCCCTCCCACAGGACTACACCATCCTCAGGCAGGACCGCAAAACCTCTAAAGGTGGGGGCGTTGCCCTCATCTAAAGAAACTCACTTGCCATTAGGCAGTGTAACCAACTCTGGGACAACAACGCTGACCTTCTCCACGCCAAACTAGCTCTCTCCCCTAATTGCACCATCAACCTCTTAGTCACATACAGACCTCCAGGCTCCCCTCCGGACGTCCAAAAGCATCTCCTCCAAATCATTAGCAACAACCTGAAAAGCTCCACCAAAACCATTCTACTTGGTGACCTTAACCTTGGCTTAGATGACCCCAAGGACAAATCTGCCACACACCTGGCCAACGATCTTACCAACATGGGGTTCATCCACAAAATTACCAAACCTACTCACTGCAAAGGCCGGTCCATCGACTGGGTAGCAGATCATAACTGTTCTTCATCCATCACCTCCATCACAGCCCTCCCCTGGACAGATCACCATCTCATCCAATTCTCCATCCCCACCCCACCCACTCGTAAAATCCTTACTCATGCACCCCCCGCCAAAGTCAGAAGCTCCAAAAAGCTCACAGCGACCAATCTCGCTCCTCTTCTTGATATCCCTGAACTCAAGCATCCCTTTATCCAAGATCCCACCTCTCTTGCTAACATCTACAACAACGCCCTCACCCAAGCCATTGACTCTATTGCCCCGCTGGAAGACAAAAAAGGAAAAAAATCCATGCACTCCAACTCTTGGTTCTCAGAAGAACTATCTGTCTTGCGCACCATGAAGCGCAAAGCCTTATCCAACTGGCAGTCTACGCCCAACCAATCCTCTCTCAATGAGTTCAAAGAAATCTCACGGACCTACAAAATGGCCATCTTCGAAGCTAAATCTGAATCATACAATCAAAGAATAACCAAATCCAGTTCCAAAACCAGAGAAATATTCTCTATTTTCAAAGAACTCACCACTCCCGAGTCCAGCCCAGACGAAATCATCAAGGATGAAGCTTGGTGCACAGGCATCCAGACAGCCCTCCTAAATAAAGTCAAAATGCTTCAAGACAAAATTGCCTCCCAACGTAAAGCTCTCAATACCTCTGCCACGACTCCTTCTCTCCCCCCTCACAACACTCACCCGCAAACACCCCTCTTTGCCTTCAGAGAAGTTACAGAACTAGAAACCTCTGCTCTACTCAAAAACATTAAACCTTCCATTTGCAAGGGAGACATATGCCCTCCCACTATCATCAAAGAGTGCTCAGAAGCCCTCACCCCCATCATCACAGCTTTCATCAATGCCTCCTTCTCCTCAGGAACCGTACCTCATTGCCTGAAAGAAGCTTGGGTTCGTCCACTCTTAAAAAAACCCTCCTTAGATCCCACCTCCCCCAGCAACTATCGCCCCATCACCACCGTCCCCTTCCTCCTTAAAATCCTTGATAAAGCAGCCCACAACCAAATTCAGCAATACATAGAGACCCACTCTATCCTAGGCAGAAGACAATCGGGCTTTCGCAAAGGCCATGGGACCGAAACTGCCCTACTAGATATAAAAAATCAAATCACCAAAATAATGGACACAGGCAAATCTGCTCTCCTCCTGCTACTCGACCTCTCTGCGGCATTTGACTTAGTGGACCATGACATCCTCACATCTCACCTATTTAATGCAGCCCACTTCTCCCTTAAAGCAACCTCTTGGATCACCTCCTTTCTAGAAGGCCGAGCCATGAAGGTGTACTCTGATCAGGCCAATGCTCCTCCGACTACCATAAATTGTGGAGTCCCACAAGGGTCATGCACCGCACCGACCCTATACAACCTCTTCACTAAACCCCTCTTCGACCTACTGGACTCTCTCGACATAGCTTATACCAACTATGCCGATGACACACAAGTCCTCCTCCCCCTGACTGGAGACTATGCCCAAGACACAGAAGCCCTACTTACCATTTACTCCACGATACAGGCATGGATGGCGATCAATGGCCTCTGTCTTAACGGAGACAAAACAGAGATCATCATCCTGGCCCCCAGCGAAATCCTCTCCAAGCTCAGCCAAGACTATTCACACATAACCATCGACAACACCAACATACCCGTCTCCACTGCTGTGAAGACCCTAGGAGTATATCTAGACGCTACTCTCTCCATGACAAGACAGGTCAACGCCATCTCCTCCTCCTCCTCTGCACTGACCACCAAACTCATCCTCGCAATAAAACCCTATCTTACCACTCCCAACTGCCTCTCCATTGCTAGAGCCACCATAGGAGCCAGGCTAGACTATTGCAACGCCCTCCTAGCTGGCACTTCAACCAAAAACCTAAATAAACTCCAAACAGTGCAAAACAATGCGCTCCGCGCTGCCCTGCACATCCCCAAATTCGACCATGTGTCGCAGGCCAGAAGAAATGCTCACTGGCTCCCAGTTAAAGAAAGAATTAACTTCAAAGTACTCTCCCTCACACACAAATGTATCAATCATACCTCTCCCTCCTACCTAGCAGAAACCATCACCAGGAAATCCTCCCTTGGTCCTATAAGAACCCCCCATGACAACCAACTCTGAGTCCCCACCATAAGAAGAGCTAAAGCTGGAGGCATTGGCTTCCCACACATAGCACCTAAGCTCTGGAACAACCTCCCTAACTCTCTTAGAGCGGAACCTTCACTGCTTTCCTTTCGGAAATCCCTCAAAACCCTGCTCTTCACATAATCACCTCCTACCCTCCCCTCCGACATGACTGACATATTTTTAAACGCCATGATGTCTGCACTGCTAAGTTTGTAACTAAAACATGTTACGGTAAATCTAATGCCTTGTAAACGTATATTTCTAAAACATATACCGTAACTCAAAATGCCTGTAAACTTTAACAACCTTCCTTCTGTAACCAGCCAATTGCTTATATGTAACAGCGCCACGATGCCCACGGGCTGAGCGTGCGCTTTAAAAATATGAATAAATAAATAAATAAATAATATCAATACCAAATTGTGAATCCATTCCATTTCAGCGACTTGTACAAAATGCAAACCATGGTAGATTATGCTCTACCTGCAATTCAGATAATCGCTCCACGTTAGTAATGCAAACACATAGTAAATACATAATACTAATGCTTCTACGTTACAATGCAGATGGTACCAAAAACAACTGCAAGCTGACTCGATTCACACATGGTCAAATATCACTTGGTAAGAAAACCTTCACAACAATAGGTATAATCTACCACGCAGGAGCCACAACCAATTCAGGGCACTACACTGCATATATAAAAAAGAAATGTGGATGGTTTGAATGTAATGATAGTACCATTACTCTAAAGCAGAGATTACCAGGAAATCTTACAAACACTTATTTGATGTTCTTAAAACCAAAATTTGATAACTAAACTGTATTTAAACCCTAAGTTAACTTGTGTTTAAAAAATATAAACTGTTAGAATACTCCAAAATCTATCTAACCGCTCAAAGATTCTACAACAACTAATCAGATAAATGAATACCACTAAATTAGACCAATAAATACACAGTTAGAATACGCCAATTGGTATCTAACTGTCCCAAAATGTAACAATATCCAAATAGATAAATCAATACCACTAAAATATATAAAAAAAATAGACAGTTAGAATACGCCAATTGGTATCTAACTGCTCCAAAATTTTATAATATCAAAACAAATAAATAATATGATACTGCTCCAAAAAAATACAAGACAAAGTAGAAAGCATTAGCCAGAAACAACAAGTGAACACTGAAAACAAACAAACAAATAAACTGTAGCATGACAGAAAAAGGTTTTTTTTTAATCCAACATGGATTCTTTTTTCTCCCACAGACCCAATGATTTTAGCAACAAATACAGAAACTGAGCAAATTGCACAGTACTCTGATTTGTAATCTACTAAATATGAGGGTCCAAAAAAAAAGTATATTGATTATACAATGTAATAAGTCATTACAAAATACTAATACTAACATGCTATTTTCTTTTATCACAGAAATTAACAAGAAAAACACACTAGACCAAACAGTAAGTATACAATAATAAGGAGAACCATCGCAGCATATCACATCCATAGAGTCAAACATTTCAACTGTGGTCTATGGAAACTTTTAATGTCCGCGGACATTGTGAGTGTTCTTAGAACACTTTCAACTTGCCAGCGAACAATACGGACAGCGTTTTCAGGACAATGTTCAAAGACCTTGGCCGTGAGGCCAGCGGTGCGGGTTGCACTCCTATGTCCACTTAAGAGTGGCTTATTTCAAGTGAGTCAAAAAAATCAATCTCACTGGTACACACAATCTGATGCAGAATGCTTGTATTATATATATACTATTTATTCGAACAAGACAGTAGATGTTGCCAATTACTATTTCCTCTTAATGCAAATGCTTTCTGGGATAGGCCAATACATTTCGGACTAAATCCTTCATCAGGGCCTGTATATAGTCATAAGTTACACAAATTAAAGTCACAAAAATACCAAAAAATAATAAAACAAGCAATATCAAGTCCATGGTCAAAGTTGTCAGGTATGCACAAAGGTGCCAAAAATAGCAGTCAATGAATACCACATTCCCGGAGCATTAATCCCACATATAAATAAGTAAATACGTATCACCAATAACATAGAGTAAAAGTGCCACCATTTCATACCCATCAGTGCACAAACCAGTAAAAAATATTAAACATACGTACGGAAAAGAGGAATGTTGAAATATTAAGCAAATAACCATACAATAGGAAAGAAGACAGAAATGTCATTTAGTCATTACCCAGGGTCACATTACTTAGGCATAATGCTAAGGAACTTATATTTACACTGACCTGGTCTCCCTGTCAACAAATGAAACCTTCAAAAATGGCTGCGCGTTCACTAGCAGAGATCGCAGTATTTCCTCTGGCACGAACAATTTTCAAAACAACAATCTGTAAATATATGTATCCATTAGGTAGTACTCTAGGTCTACTCTGCTTATCATCCATACTGCTGGAGGCACGAGCCTACCTGATGTTGTGTAGAGACTCATCTCAATACACGGTTTAACCGCCGGAACGCGCGTTTCACTGAATGTCTGCTGCTGTTTAAAGGTTACCATGGAAACCCCATGGTGCTAATACCTTTGTTAGGCCAACCAAAAATGGCGGCCATATTGGAATGGTGTATTCGCTACTTATCTCGAATGAATCATAATGGAAATTCGAGTGTACATCACAACAATACCTAAATCCTCCAATTTAGGATTGACACATAAGCCTATGCGTTCTAATTCTGAAATATAGCTGAAAAAATAATTAAAAAATTAAGGAACATCCCATTACATAAAAGAAGAACTCTACTTGACCAGACTAATATAATAAAGAATCCTCAATATACAAAACCTAATGTATATGTTGTGTCTATATATCGTGGACACGGGAAAGAGCGGAGGTAAAACTTAATCAGGAAAAGGAAACTGATGTATCAACAAATCACATCCGTGCGATATCTGGGATCGCTACTGTCTAAAATCCTTAAGTGTGGCTAGTGCCTCCTTATCAAAGAATGTATCAGAAAAAGTATGCTATAAACGAAAGCAAATAATGAAGACACACATGTTTATTGTGAGCTAATATACTTCGAAAGTAGACAAGTGTACGAACGGAAAAAAGAGAAGAAAAGGAAAAGAAAAGAAAAGGAAGAATGACTACTCGCTTGTCACGTGCATATAGTACGATAGAAAAAAAGGTGGTAAAATAACGAATGAGAATTAAAGAGTAAAGTTTAACAAACTGCTGTCTGGGATCCTCATGAGCGGCAGCGAGTGCACCTCTCTATTCAAAGAAAGTGGGTAGGATAACTGTAAAAGCTACTAAGCAGCTAGAACTCTAAAAGAAACTCCCTTCTTGTTAACTGCAGTTATTAATATTATGTTACCAAGTGCCAAATTACACCCCACAGCACAACCCTTTCCTTAATGTAAAGGATAATACATCTGGATCGCATGTTTAAGAAAACATTGGAACCATCCGGAATGATAGAATGTTAATAATTAAAATCACATACATCCAGATCGCATGTTTAGGAAAACATTGGAATTATCCAGAATGATAGAATGTCAATAAATAAAATCACATAGTAAACCCCTGTGAATGTAGACAGAAATAATAGTGATAACTCAAGACCAACTTTAGAGACCAAATCAATTCATACTACAAATTTGAGTCTCATCTCTCAAAAACTCTGATCCTAGTTGGATAATTCATTGATGTGGGAAGTCTGTCTTTCTGTATGCTAGCATGGACCTTCAATAAATTCTAACAAATAGTTATAACATCTCAAAAAAGAAAACATTCTCATAGAAAGCAACTCAAATCCAACTCCTCGTTAATTCCATCAGGAGCAAGAGCATCCAATTTGTCTATCCAAAAAGCTTCTTGTTGTGCCCTCCATTTCTTCATATCTTTGTTATGTCTTTTCGTGGATAACACCTCCAGTACTGCATATCTCAATTGTGTAAGAGAATGTCCATTTGCTTTAAAATGCCTTGCCACAGCCGAAGTCATGTTATTATTGCGGATACATGATTTATGTTCATTTATTCTTATCCTTATTTTACGTGCTGTTTCTCCTACATAATAGATGCCACAGGGGCATCTAATGGCATAGACAACATTCTCTGACAAACAAGTTGCATGGTACCTCAACTTAATCTTTGCGCCAGTTTTAGGGTGCATTATTGTATTTCCCTTCATCACATTGTTACAATTGCTGCAACTCATACAGGGATAAGTGCCGGGGTGTTTATCTGGTTTTCTGTTCGAGTCTTTGCCTCTTGTATTCACCAACATATTCCGTAAATTATTGCTTCTTTTATAGGCAAAAATGGGTGGTAGTGGGAACAGATCTTTAGTTCGGGAATCACTCGTCAAAACATTCCACCTGTTCCGAATTATGTCCTTTATTTTGTTACTTTGTATAGCATATGTCGTAACAAAGACGAGTTCAGGTTTAGTCTTTTCTTTTCTTTTTGTGAGCAATTCTTCTCTAGTCATTGTTCCTGTCTTAGCAGTTGCTGCTCGAAGATCAGCTTCAGGGTAACCTCTTTCTTTTAGTCTTTCTTTAAGATGTTCCAATTGTCTCTCGCAATCTTCTGGATTGCTAACTATCCTTTTTATTCTTAGCATTTGGCCAAAAGGTAAACTGCGTAACATGTTCGGAGGGTGGAAACTCATACGGTGAAGAAGATTGTTGCGATCAGTCTTTTTTGTGTAAAGCGTGGTACCGATCCTGCTCCCGTTGATCACTGTTTGTACGTCTAGATAGTGTACATTAGGATCACCAATTTCAAGTGTGAATTGTAAACGTGTATCTATGTTGTTAAGGTATCCTAAGAAACTACCCAAATCTTCTCTTTTGCCTGACCATATTCCAAAAATGTCATCAATATATCGAATCCAAGTTTTCAAATACGGTTTCCATCTTTCGTTTTCAAGAATATTCTGACTTCAAAAGCATACATGAAGCTGTTGGCATAAACTGGCGCCATGGTTGCCCCCGTTTTCAGGACACCCCCTACGAACATTTCAGAACAACGCGATAGTTCTTAGAACACTTTCAACTTGACAACGAAAAATACGGACAGTGCCCTCAGGACACCCCCATTTTGTTTATTTGCGAACATTTCAGGACATTGCGAGTGTTCTTAGAACACATTCAACTTGCCAGCAAACAATACGGACTACGCCTTCAGGACACCCCATACGAACATTCCAGGACACCGCGAGTGTTCTTAGAAACGTCTTCAGAACACCCCCATTTTGTTTATTTGCAAACATTTCAGGACACCGCGAGTGTTCTTAGAACACATTCAACTTGACAACGAACAATACGGACAGTGTCCTCAGAACAACCCCATTTCGTTTATTTGCGAACATTTCAGGACACCATGAGTGTTCTAAGAACACATTCAACTTGACAGAGAACAATACGGACAGCGTCCTCAGGACACCCCCATTTTGTTTATTTGTGAACATTTCAGGACACTGCGAGTGTTCTTAGAACACATTCAAGTTGCCAGCGAACAATACGGACTCCGCCTTCAGGACATCCCCTACGAACATTCCAGGACACCGGGAGTGTTCTTAGAAACGTCTTCAGAACACCCCCATTTTGTTTATTTGCAAACATTTCAGGACACTGCGAGTGTTCTTAGAACACATTCAACTTGACAACGAACAATACGGACAGTGTCCTCAGAACACCCCAATTTTGTTTATTTGCAAACATTTCAGGACACCATGAGTGGTCTAAGAACACATTCAACTTGACAGAGAACAATACGGAGAGCGTCCTCAGGACACCCCCATTTTGTTTATTTGCGAACATTTCAGGACACTGCGAGTGTTCTTAGAACACATTCAACTTGCCAGCGAACAATACGGACTACGCCTTCAGGACACCCCCTACGAACATTCCCCAGCCACCGCGAGTGTTCTTAGAAGCGTCTTCAGAACACCACCATCTTGTTTGTTTGCGAACATTTCAGGACACCGCAAGTGTTCTTAGAACACATTCAACTTGACAACGAACAATACGGACAGTGTCCTCAGAACACCCCCATTTTGTTTATTTGCGAACATTTCAGGACACCATGAGTGTTCTAAGAACACATTCAACTTGACAGAGAACAATACGGACAGCGTTCTCAGGACAACCCCATTTTGTTTATTTGTGAACATTTCAGGACACTGCGAGTGTTCTTAGAACACAGTCAACTTGCCAGCGAACAATACAGACTACGCCTTCAGGACATCCCCTACGAACATTCCAGGACACCGTGAGTGTTCTTAGAAACGTCTTCAGAACACCCCCATTTTGTTTATTTGCGAACATTTCAGCAACTTAACCATAACGTCCCTTTAACAAAGTTTTTTTCACAGAATTTCATAGGTTTTTAGTAGCGCAACTTAACCATAACGTCCCTTTAACAAAGTTTTTTCATTGAATTTCATAGGTTTTTAGTAGCACAACTTAACAATAATAACTTTGACTTTATGTACATGTAATATGGAACATACTGAACCCCTTCTACCTAATGTTATGTCCGCAAACTCTTTTAATGTCCGCAAATATGTTCGGACAACAGTACCACTAACTAAAAACTCTGGGGGGGTATGTTTAATTGTTATATCATAACATAGGAACATTTTACAAATTCACAAAGCAGCACACATACACATTATATGTAGGAATACATAAGAAGTGTAACCCATATGTGTAATACACTAACGATTCATTTAAATACAATATGTTCTAAAATGGAATATACCAAAAGAAGATAAATAGGCTTCCAACATAATTACCTCACAGACAATCCACAACTAAGAGCAAGGCCAGACCTACAGAGTACGCAGAAGATATCTTACCTGAAATAGTAAGTGTACTTCATTTCACTCATATACTTGTACAGAGAATACCAAAATAGAAAATACCTCTGAAGAAACTGTTATGGATAATACTCTTGACAGCATAAAAGAAAAAATTGATTTATTGTTGACCAATTTTAATAATTTGAACACTTTTGTTGAAGATCATTTTAAAACAAAAACCTCATACCATTGTCCCACATGTACTTGTCCCCCTCACCATATCCCAGTCAATTATCCCCAAACCCTCTCCATAACCCAAAACGTTTTGATGAGACTTCCATCCCTTCTTCACCTGATACCAATCATGTTGAAACCCCTAATTCTCCTGTTTTTGTTTCCGTTTCTGCCTCATCTTCTCTGTCATAAATTGTTAATATATGTTAAATAAAGTTACATTTATATATTGTGTTGTAATTAGTTTCAGTTTTAAAAAAAAAAACAATTTAGGAGTCCGCGGACAGCGCAGGTGTTCTGAAATGTTCGTAAATGAACGAAAATGGAGGTGTCCTGAAGAACACTATACCTGTCCGTACTGTTTGCTAACAAGTTGAAACTGTTCTAGAACACACGCAGTGTCCTGAAATGTTCGTAAAGAAACGAAAATGCGGGTGTCCTGAACAACACTATACCTGTCCATACTGTTCGCTAGTCAGTTGAAACTTTTCTAAGAACACACGGGGTGTCCTGAAATGTTCATAAAGAAATGAAAATGGAAGTGTCCTGAAGAACACTATATGTGTTCGTAGTGTTCGCTAGCAAGTTGAACCTGTTCTAAGAACACAAGATGTGTCCTGAAATGTTCGTAAATAAACGAAAATGGAGGTGTCCTGAAGAACACTACACCTGTCCATACTGTTCACTTCAAAGTTGAAACTGTTCTAAGAACACACGGGGTGTCCTGAAATGTGCGTAAATAAACAAAAATAGAGGTGTCCTGAAGAACACTATAGCTGTCCGTACTGTTCGCTACCAAGTTGAAACTGTTCTAAGAACAAACGCAATGTCCTGAAATGTTCGTAAGTAAACGAAAATGGAGGTGTTCTGAAGAACACTATACCTGTCCATAATGTTCGCTAGCAAGTTGAAACTGTTATAAGAACACATGCGGTGTCCTGAAATGTTCGTAAATGAACGAAAATGGAGGTGTCCTGAAGAACACTATACCTGTCCTTAGTGTTCGCTAGCAAGTTGAAACTGTTCTAAGAACACACGCGGTGTTCTCAAATGTTCGTAAATAAACAAAAAAGGAGATGTCCTGAGGACGCTATGTCTGTCTGTATTGTTCGAAAAGGAAGTTGAAACTGTTCTAAGAACAAACGGCTGTCCGTAACTGTTCGTTTGACGTGTGACGCACTTTTAATTACTTCAGGACCCGAACAGTGCCCGTAGAACATCAACGCACATGCGCAAACCAATGTCTGTGCATTTGGTGTCCTGCGGACAGCCGCTTCCTTCGCGGACATGTTCGAGAAGCGATCATGTGACTGCGCCCACGCTGATCGCGTGTTCTGAACGGCTGTCCTTAACTGTTCGTTTGACGTGTGACGCACTTTTAATTATTTCACGACTCGAACAGAGCCCGTAGAACATCAACGCACATGCGCAAATAAAATGTCTGTGCATTTGGTGTCCTGCGGACAGCCGCTTCCTTCGCGGACATGTTCGAGAAGCGATCATGTGACCGTGCCCACGCTGATCGTGTGTTCTGAATGCTGACACTCTTCGTGTCCCCGAACAATTTAAAAGTACATTTTCAAGTAATCCACAATATTTCTCAATAAAAATTCACCATAGCACAAGTCCCACATACTAATCCTGAGTTTCTACATACTTTTTGAAACTTTTTGAACCTTTTTTTGTGTTCGATCTGTCCGCGGACAGCGCGCATGTCCGTGAACCGTGTACAAGCACCCCTATAAAAGACAACGCCCTAGAGCTTATTCTCATTGTGTTTCTGGCTATTCTTCTGAGCACAGCTATTTTTCCTGCAACTTGCAGATTGTACCATCATCGAGATGGCATCCATGGCTGCACTACTGCCACCTGGTGCTGCACCTGCTTCAGCACCACCCTCACCCCCTCCACCACCACCACCTCCCCAAGGGCCTGAAGAGGGGAACAGGAGTGAGGATGCAGAGGAGGAAGAAGAGGATGACAAGAATGAGGTAGTGGAAATCCCTACTACCCGCACTCGGCGTGAGTCTTGGGTGTGGCAGTTATTTACCATTCATGGGAATGGTCCTAAGGTTCGTGCAAACCGAGTCACCTGCAATGAGTGCAAAATGGTACTCAGAGCCGGGAGGCATGGTTCGTATAGGTTTGGGACCACTACCATGAAGCGACACCTCAAGTCATTCTACACTGGGGCCGTTCGCAAGGTTGTACCTTGCGAGGAGCGTAGTAGGTTGATTTCCTCTACTTCATCCTCCGTTTCTGATCCTGTCACCACAAGGAACACTCCTGTGGGACAGTGTGTTCCTCAAGCTGCCTCACAGGCCATACACAATGCTGATGACCCTTACCTTTTGAGGGTTACAGTTGTGTGTATGTACTGTGACGCAGTACTCTGCAGGGGTGAGGGACTTCACAGTGCTTTAGAGACTATCGTCTCAGAGCACGAGAAGACCTGCTCACTACCCAAATAAAGCCCACTCTATATCTTCCTCTCTCAGCTCACCCTTTCTTATCCCTGTGGTTGGTGTCCCCCCATTTCCCCTCCTTTCCCCTCCTCTCCTAGTGTGTCGTGTATAAAAAAACAAGAAAAATACAAAATTACAAAAATCTAAAAAAATAAGGCTCTTTTCAGAGCCGCTTTTCACACTTAAAAAATAGAAGTGAAAATAAATGAAACAAGACCCTTTGTATTTTTTAGAAGTCCGCGGACAGTCCGCGGACATCTAAAATTTTGGGGTGCTGCCCTATAATAACCATTGCAATTTTCTCTGGGAGGAAGTGGTGGCTCTGAAAAGAGCCTTTGAGTGGGGTTTGTGTTTGAAAAATTATAAATACTCAACACCTACTTCAAAATGGATGTTGTAATTCTAAAAAAAGGTCGCAATGCATTTTGTATGTTTCTTAGAAAAATCTGATTGCCAGCATAAGTTAGATGTACTCCATCTCTGCGAAATATGTATGTACTACGAAACATGAGATTTTCATTGTGAAAAGAGGACATGACAAAATCTCTTAGAAAGGCACAAACAGCCTTATTGACATTGCGCCTTGCTTTCTCCATTTGTGGACCAAATGAAGAAGAACGAAGCCACATTTGTCTCTGCGCAATCTGTGAAAAAATTACTTGAGAATTTGGAAACATGTCCATGACCTTCCCAAGTCCTTCTTTCATTGCAAATTGCAAAGAAATTCCAGAAACATGTCCTAAACTGTTCCCTAAACAATTAATTATAATTATATCTGGATGTTGCTCTGTCTCCAAAGTAGCACAGAGAGGTAACAAGTCCAACCACTTCATTCCACGTACTCCATGCCAGTGTACTTCCACATGTGGGAATCCAAGATCTACAGCTACTCCACAGGTTTCTGGATGCACCTTCAACCAATATATCCACGAGTCTCCCAAAATCCAAACATCTGTTTTCTGAAACACACAGCCATAGCTATCTGTTCTTCTCTCAGCAAAAAGAGTATCTGAGAAACTCTCTCCTGGCACAACACACCCACTAAACTTTCCTGACCAATCCCTTTCTGTGCTCATTCTCATTTGCATGGCTTCCCAACGCAAAAATCCCCGGATGTAACACCAGATGTCCGCGAACTACCGCCATGTCCGCGGACATATCATAACATGGACAGCCCTTCTACCATTTCCACTTCACTCTCTGTGCCATTGCCTCATTGGATGTAGCTAAGAAGTCACATGACCATCCACCAATCACATCCAAAATCTCTACATGTAACTGCATCATCATAGATCAGCACTGCAAATGTACTGTGAATCTCTCTGAGTACAAGTGTCATATCATTGGCAAGCACCATCTACAAGAAATACTGTACAAGTCTCCAAGATTTCTACTTGCAGCTCCATGCATATCCATAACACAAAATACAGGTATGCATATTTTCTGTACAGTACATGAACACATTTTCTAACTGACTTTTAGCTTGTATAATCTGTAAAATGAATCTACTGTCTTTTTTTCAATCTCCTAAAATCAACTGTCACTTACAAACCTTTATACTATTTAATTTCTTTATACGCACATATCATGTTGAACTAACATTTTTTAAATAAAATATATAGACTACATATAGTCAAACAAAATTGCATGCACACTCTACGTTCAAATCTCAAACAACAATACTTACATAATTTTGTTTTTATTTTTTTATTTATTTAATTGCTTACATTTATATAGGACAAGCAGCCCATGTCATTGAGGCACTATAACTTGGAAGAGCTTAGTTACAGGAATAGTAGTATTCAGTAGTACATTATGAATTTCACAAGGCATACTAAAGATATTTTGTTTGTTTGCTACAGTTAGACATTGCAATACAATTTATTCATTAAGAACATATGATATGTATTCAACTGGTGCGACGTATCTTATGTGAATAAGATAGTTTCAATGGTTTTGAGGAAGGCGCTGAGGATTTCAATTAAAAAAATCAATGATTAAATTAAAAACAGTGCTATATACAAACAAAATTACTGATTTGTTTCTTTTAAAATTGCAGTGAAGACCATTCTCCTGAAAAGAAGCAGCCAAATTTGAAGTACAAAGAACAACTAAGAAGTAACCTGCTCATTTTAGAAAAAAAGTAAGTAGAATATCACCATAATATTTGTATTATTACTCCAACACACTGTAAGGTTAATTCATGCTATTTTTGTGCTTAAAAATTTCCTATTTTTCGACACACAAAATACCCAACTCAGCCGCTAGAATTTAGATGTTATAGAACAAACTACTGTTTTAATTGTATAGCATTAGATTTACTATTTATACTTCGCCACACCACTAGCTTACTTTTTTCTGTCTTCTGAACCCCAGTTTAGTAACACATTAATTCAAGAATACCCGTTGCTACTAGTTGTAGTTGCCCAATGCACAATCACACACCATTACATACATCTTTATCATCTTACTCAAACACTCATGCACACAGCACACATACATTGCAGAACACCCCAACCCATACCTTCTTTATTTTTTTCAACAGACCCAAAGGAATGCCTACCAAAAATCAAGTCCGTTGAAAGCAACGTAGAAGTAGAGCAAATGAAAATAAAAGTGTCCAACATAAGCATCCATCTGTAGCAGAATTTGTAAATAAAAGTTGGAACAAACTAGCTAATACAGTCATTTAATGAAACAAAAGAAGTTTCAAGTACAAAAACTTTGCCTCCTCTATCAAAATGTAAAACAAACCAAAAAACAATTAACAGAAAATCAGCTATCACTACAGATAAAACTGCTTCTTTAAATCTTAATATAGTACTAAGTAAGCATACCAAGAAAATTATTTTAGCCAAAATGTTCCATCACAAAGTCCTTTAAAATCTTATAAAAACAGGAGAGAAACCAGGTTCAATGCTTAAAATCTATCGTAGGAAATTAATCTTAGAAGCGTTGATAGATAGTGCAATTCTTCTCAAAAGAAAGTTATTTATTTTAGTGTTAAACAAAATGAAACCACTAACAAAACTAATAACTAAATTACAAAAAAGTCTTCTCAATAAACGAAATGTCAACAGAAAGAAACTTAAGTATCTGCGGAGGGCAATGGAGTCACACTAGGAGCACAGAACCATACTTTACTGAAGAAGCATACAAACAAAAGCAATCAAATACAATTGCCATACATAGCAGTGGACAAGGTTATGAAAAAGTTAATAATACCATAATGGAACAAGAAGTACTCCTTACAAAAATAGGCCCTGAAAACTTAGAATGACCCCTCCATTCAACTGAATCAGAACGTCTAGTGTACAAATGGCCATGCATGTCAATGTGTAACATTCCCAAAATATTTTTCAAGTCTTTACGCCAATTCCTCAATCAATATGTGAAAAGCAAAGACAAATTCAAAATTAAACTACTGCAAAATATGGATACCTGTCCAGTACGGAAGTACACATGACTACAAGGACATTCATTGGCCTGCATTACAGGACCTACTTGCAAAACCACCTTCCATGATATCAAAAGTATATCAACACATCATTCAACTATAAGAAATCTAGTTTATAAACTGTACTATGCTAAAAGTCCTGCTTTAGCACTAGCCAATTTAAATAACATTCTTCTACATGGTACAGCAAGAAGAAATCGACTATATCCAGAAAAAATATTTTGGAAGTGAAAGCCACTTACAGAATGAAATAGCTGTAAACCAAATTAGTAACAATTCTACACATGGCAAACTTTTACTACACACATACAAAAAAGAAATACTAAAATTTAAAAGTACATCAGCTGAAGTACCAAACCATGTGTGTGTATGTTGCCGCATACCATTTTATAAAAGTAACACAAAAACTGCAAACCTATCATACAAAATAGAAGACAATGAAGATTCTAAATGTTTTGAATTAGCTCTCTATCTTATAGCAGAAAACAAATACGAAATAACTGACCCCGTAATACTTTGCAGTTACTGCACTACAAAACTTGACAACAACCAAACTCCTTCACGTGCTATCACAAATAATTTGGAATTAAATCCACTACCGAAACCCCTTCAACAACTTAATTTATATGAGAGCATCATAATTCAAACAGTGCACCCATTTCAAGCAATAATATGCCTTCAACCAAAAACTGCAAAATTACATCCCTCTGAATTAGTGAAAGGTATTTGTGGAAAAGTAGGGTATTTACCACTAGATCTAAAGAAAATGTGCACACTCTAGGCGTGCAACGTCCAATGCAACAATCTTTAATTATCTTGGTAAATGGAGTACCTACAAAAGACAAAAAAAATTGGCAACAGCTGGTAGATTTACATAATGTTAGAGAAGCCTTGCAATATCTTAAAGAGAATAATGAATATTACAAAGAAATTAATATTGAAGAAAACTTGAAGGATACAACTGAAATAATTCAAGAGACACAAGAAGCTGGTCAATTTGAGCTCCTAGATCCTGCTACAATATCAAACACTTTAGACCATTATACAATACATCCATTGCACTCTAATGACACCATAGAAGATGCACTGGAAACGTACCAAATGCGACAAACAAAAGGATCACCAATCTGCATATGGGAAAAAAGTATAGAAGCACATGCTTTTCCTCTACTCTTTCCTACTGGCAAAGGAGGAAGGTACGATGATAGACCTATTCAAATATCAGCATCAGAATACCGCTCATTACGGATGTATTCTGAAGATCCCAGATTTAGACAAAATGTGGAATACATATTTCACCTACTCTTTGAAAGTGAACTAGCAACTTTATGTTACGGAGCTGCACACATATTAAAATCAGGATCGCACTTTCAAAATATGACAGCTACACAATTATTACAAAACGTTCAAAAAAAAGATGAGGTTTTACAATCAAATATTGCAAATCTATTAGCAAATATGTGTGGTACTAAAGAGTACTGGTTTCAACGTCATGGAGATGTATGTTGTATGATCAGAAACCTTGGCCCACCCACTTGGTTTGTTACATTAAGTTGTGCAGAATATTCATGGGAGGATTTACATGATTTCCTACGCATATCAAACAAAAACAAAACAAACATAGATATACTAACACCTGGAGAACTTTGTTCTCTGGATCCTGTTAATGTTTCAAGATATTTTCACCATTGCTTTATTGCTATGCTACATTTTTATATGTAATAAAACTGTTCCTCCCCTTGGAGAAGTGCAACACTTCTTTTGGAGAAAAGAATACCAAGCCAGAGGAGCACCACATATCCACATGCTTTTATGGTTTAAAGATGCTCCTAAATTTGGTCAAGACAGTGCTGCCACTGTTTTACAGTTTAATGAAAAATATGTAACTTGTGGAATTCATTCAGAATCCACAAATAGTGATATTCATGCACACATTTTACAATTTTAAAGACACAATGTGGCAAATATTGTCGTTGCAAATACAAAAACAAAGGGAAATACTACACCAAATGCCGATTTGGTTTCCCTAGACCAGTTACAAATACAGGTCAAGTGAACAACTTCATGTCTTCAGTTAGACATAGTGTTAAAGGTAAATCACCTAAAAATACATATTACATAAAAAGAAAAGAAGAAGAAAAATATATCAATGATTACAATGCAATCATTGCCCACTCATGGAATGCAAACATTGATGTGCAGTACATTGCAGACAATTCTACTGCAGTTCCACGATATGTCACAGCATACTTAACCAAAGCAGAAAAGAAGACAGAGCTGCAAGACCTCTGGAATGACCTGTCATCAGATAAAACAGTTTCTCAGAAATGATACAGGTTGGGCATGAAAATGCTCTCCCATAGAGAATGTGGATCCTATGAAGCAGCTGATCGTTTAACTGGTACTGCATTGTATAGTAAATCTGAAAATATAGTATGGCTAAGTCTTGGTCCAGCTAAATCTAGAAAAAGAGTTCTAAAATCATACGAAGATACAGAAACAATAGCCAAACATGATCCCAACAGCCAAGACATTTTAAAAAACAATTTATTGGGCACATACTACAGAAACAGGAGTACCACTTTGGAAACCATGTGTCTATACCAGATAGCCCAAAACTACACATACAAAAATAATATAAAACCTGATGAAAAAAACGGTAAATACAGAGTGACAAACTGTGAAGGCAGCTTAGTAAAACTCACCAAACCAAATGTAATTAATCATATCAAATTGTCATTAAAGGCTCCTCAACATAAAGAAGTATATTACATGTCCCTGCTACAATTCTTTAAACCATGGAGAAAAGAAGAATAAATACTAGATAACTATGACTCATATGAAGACGCTTTCAAAGAAAATGAAAGCACTATAACTGATGTAAACTTTACACAATACAAAACGATGTTGCACAATGAACAGCAACACGAAGAAGAACTCCAAGCCCAACTGGATATGGACACCCCTGACAGTAGACAACCTTCTGTAACAGGAAGCCAAGACCCACTGGGAGAACCACTAATAACAAATGAGGCAGAATTAGCTATGATAGAAGTAGAAAACACCATGTGTCAGTATTAAGATAAAGAAGACTTAACTATACTACAATCAAAACTAAACAATGGGAAATGTAGCATTTTTCAAGAAGTAACACAAGAAATTGCACATGGTGTACAACATGAAAACAAAGAATGCACCTGCCAAAATTACAAACCTCTACTATTGGACGTCAGTGGTGAAGCTGGTTCTGGCAAAACATTCCTAATCAAAACCATCAGTAAGTTCCTTCAACAAACAATTGACAAACAACAAACTGTCAGCTGTTGTCACTGCCCCCACAGGTTTAGCTGACTACAACATAGGTGGTGTCACTTTACACCGATTACTACTCCTGCCAGTAGAACACCAAAACAAATTAGACTATTACAAACTTTCTACAGAAGCTGCAATGGAACTACGCAGAGTATTGAAACAAATTAAAATGCTACTAATAGATGAAGTGAGCATGGTGTCCAACCTAATGTTGGCTTTGATTCACCTCAGATTACAAGAAGTACTCAAAACAAACTATGAAGAGCTCTTTGCAGGAAAACAAATTATTGTTTTCGGAGATCTTCTTCAATTGACACCAGTAAAAGGTGAGCCTATTTTTAAAACATTAGGACACAAACTCTGCCGTAAAACTGTTGGTCGCATTGGAAATGTCAACCTTTGGCAACATTTCCAATACAGAGAATTAACAGAAAACATGCAGCAATCTACAGATCTCACTTATGCCATAATCTTAAAAAGTATCAGAGTTGGTCACTTTCTAAAGAAGCAGAAGCAATATTGAAAACCCGGCACATTCATGCACTTTATGGTGATAATGCATGTGCTACAGATATTATGGAACAATTAGCCCACAAGAATGTCAATTGTATGGCCTTAATGCCAACTCTTACAAGCTGTTTCAAATTCAATGAAATCATTCTAAGTAAAGAAATGCAACCAATCATGGAAATTAACAGAAAACAGAAAACATGTGCCAGTCTGCAGATGCCACATATGCCAACATTTTAAGAAGTATTAGAGTTGGTGTACTATCTCAAGAAGCACAATCAATATTAAAAACCCGGCACATCCATGCACGCTATGGCCATAAATCATGTGCTACTGATGTCATGGAAAAATTAGCACATAAAAATGTCAATTGCATGTCCTTGATGCCAACTTTTGCAAACTGTTTCAAATTCAATGAAATATGTTAAGTAAAGAAATGCAACCAATAATGGAAATTAGCTCCACAGACAAACTAGATGTACATGGTATGATACTACGCATGTGTGACCAAGCCACAACAGACTAAATAGTTTAGAAAAATCAATCTCAAACACAGCAGGCTTGTAAAAGATATTAAAATTATCCTTAAATTGCAGTGTAATGCTTAAACGTAACCTTGACGTGGACCAAGGACTAGTTAATGGAGCGCTGGGTACAGTTGTTGGCTTTCAAACATACCCACGTGACAACAAAATTCAGTTTGTCAATATTCTATTTGACAAACTTTCAGAAGTAAAAAGGAAAGGACGCTCAACAGCTCGATTCCTTCTCTTCAAAGACATGTATGTACGCAGAGAACAATTTTCTCTAACTCTTGCATACTCAGTCACCATTCATAAATCACAAGGTCTTACCCTAGACAAAGCAATGATAGACATTGGTAACACAGTCTTTAAAGAAGGCATGAGCTATGTAGCACTATCACGCTTACGTACCCTTGACGGTCTATTTCTAATCAACTTTGATGCAAGTAAGGTAAACGCTGATATTCCTTGCATTTTAGAATACAATAGACTTTGCTCACTATGCACCCTGCATCTAAACACATATTCTGTACCACAAAAAGTAAAACGTTGTAAAAGAAAACTAAATCAAACAGAAATGCAACAGGATGTCACTGCAAATCCTCCAAAGAAAGTAAAAGAAACTAAAACTTCATCAAGTACCACAAACATAAAAGAACACATTAGGGATAGTAAGCCCGGTACTTCGTCAAAGAAAGAAGACAAACTAAAAAAAAATCAATCAGAAACAGAACTACCTGGTCCATTTAAACTCTCAAATATAGATAGAGTAAGTTGCTACGCAAATGTAGCAATGAATATTCTATTTCAATTGCCACCAATAGTTGACAACATTTACTTACACAGTACAGACCAATTGTGTTTGCAAATGTAATTACTTCACAGAAATGCAACAAACAATCCTGATAACACATATAGTGTTTATGGAATAAGACAACAATTGGACTACTGTGCTGGAATGGTTAAATTCACTATAAACTCACAGGAAGATCCACAAGCATTTCTAATGTTCGTTCTACAAGTACTGGAAAATAAAAACATACCTATATATGAAATCTTCCAGATTTCATGCATGTGAAACATACATGTACTTTCTGCAACAATGTGACACAAGAACAAATCCCCAATGAACGCTTCTTATATATCAATGCCTAATTGTGAATCCATTCCATTTCAGCAACTTGTACAAAATGCAATCCATGGTAGATTATGTACTACATGCAATTTGGATAATCGCTCCACGTTAGTAATACAAACACATAGTAAATACGTAATACTAATGCTTCTACGTTACAATGCAGATGGTACCAAAAACAACTGCAAGCTGACTGGATTCACACATGGTCAAATACAACTTGGTAGGAAAACCTTCACAACAATAGGTATAATCTACCACGCAGGAGCCATAACCAATTCAGGGCATACACTGTGTCATGAATCACAGAGTGCAACACTTTTGGTCTTCTTGGTCCCTGTCACAGCGGGCTTGCACTCATTAATACTCCCAACATGGCCGTCCAGCATAATCCCTTCTCGCTCCATGCGCTGGACATAGCCTTTTCTACTAATAGACCATGGCTTCCGCGGCTCCGCGCGCCTCAATGCTATTGCGAAGTAGCGACCAGACGTGTGCTCCATAGCTCGTGGTTCTTCTCCTTTTTCCAATCAGCTATCCCTTCCTAGTCCTCCCCCTTCTACTTACCTCCTGGATTCCTGGCTAGCGTGCTTCCACTGCCTCCTGGATTCCTGGATTCGGCTTCCCGGAAACTGAACGCATTCTTGATTCGGAAGAGAATCGGGCAGCCTTCTTCAAGACCCGGTCCACCCGCAAGAAGGCATCGACCAAGGACACCAGTAAAGAACAGACTCAGGTGAAAAGGGGGGAATTCCTTGACAGTTTGAGACGCCACCTGATCGAACTTGATATTGATATGGAGTCTGACGCTCAGAACACATCCATTTTGTTTATTTACGAACATTTAGCGTACACCACGAGTGTTCTTAGATGTGTTTGCGAACATTTCAGAACACCGCGAGTGTTCTAAGAACACATTCAACTTGCCAGCGAACAATACGGACAGCGTCCTCCGAACACCCCCATTTTGTTTATTTACAAACATTTAGCGGACACCACGAGTGTTCTTAGAACACTTTCAACATTGCCAGCGAACAATACGGACAGCATCCTCAGGACACCCCTATTTTGTTTATTTACAGACATTTCAGGACACCGCAAGTGTTCTTAGAACACATTCAACTTGCCATCGAACAATACGGACAGCGTCCTCAGGACACTGCCATTTTGTTTATTTACGAACATTTTAGGACACCACGAGTGCTCTTAGAACACATTCAACTTACCACAGAACAATACGGACATCGTCCTCAGGACACCCCCATTTTGTATATTTACGAACATTTCAGGACAGCGCGAGTGTTTTTAGAAGACATTCAACTTGCCAGCGAACAATACAGACAGCGTCCTCAGGACACCCCATACGAACATTTCAGGACACTGCGTGTGTTCTTAGAACACTTTCAACTTGACAACGAACAATACGGACAGCGTCCTCAGAACACCCCCATTTTTTTATTTGCGAACATTTCAGGACACCGCGAGTGTTCTTAGAACACATTCAACTTGCCAGCGAACAATACGGACAGCGTCTTCAGGACACCCCCTACGAACATTTCAGGACACCGCGAGTGTTCTTAGAACAATTTCAACTTGACAACGAACAATACGAACAGCGGCCTCAGAACACCCCCATTTTGTTTATTTGCGAACATTTCAGGACACCGCGAGTGTTCTTAGAACACATTCAACTTGCCATCGAACAATACGGACAGCGTCCTCAGGACACCCCCATTTTGTTTATTTACGAACATTTCAGGACACCACGAGTGTTCTTAGAACACATTCAACTTGCAAGAGAACAATACAGACAGCGTCTTCAGGACACCCCCTACGAACATTTCAGGACACCGCGAGTGTTCTTATAACACTTTATACTTGACAACGAACAATACGAACAGCGTCCTCAGAACACCCCCATTTTGTTTATTTACGAACATTTCTGGACACCGTGAGTGTTCTTAGAACACATTCAACTTGCCAGCGAACAATACGGACAGCGTCTTCAGGACACCCCCTACGAACATTTCAGGACACCGCAAGTGTTCTTAGAACACTTTCAACTTGACAACGAACAATACGGACAGCGTCCTCAGAACACCCCCATTTTGTTTATTTACGAACATTTCAGGACACCATGAGTGTTCTTAGAACACATTCAACTTGCCATCGAACTATACGGACAGCGTCCTCAGGACACCCCCATTTTGTTTATTTACGAACATTTCAGGACACCACTAGTGTTCTTAGAACACATTCAACTTGCCAGAGAACAATACGGACAGAGTCTTCAGGACACCCCCTACGAACATTTCAGGACACTGCGAGTTTTCTTAGAACACTTTAAATTTGACAACGAACAATATGGACAGCGTCCTCAGAACACCCCCATTTTGTTTATTTGCGAACATTTCAGGACACTGCGAGTGTTCTTAGAACACATTCAACTTGCCAGCGAACAATACGGACAGCGTCTTCAGGACACCCCCTATGAACATTTCAGGACACCGCGAGTGTTCTTAGAACAATTTCAACTTGACAACGAACAATACGAACAGCGGCCTCAGAACACCCCCATTTTGTTTATTTGCGAACATTTCAGGACACCGCGAGTGTTCTTAGAACACATTCAACTTGCCATCGAACAATACGGACAGCGTCCTCAGGACACCCCCATTTTGTTCATTTACGAACATTTCAGGACACCGCAAGTGTTCTTAGAACACATTCAACTTGCCATCGAACAATACGGACAGCGTCCTCAGGACACCCCCATTTTGTTTATTTACGAACATTTCAGGACACCATGAGTGTTCTAAGAACACATTCAACTTGCCAGCGAACAATACGGACAGCGTCCTCCGAACACCCCCATTTTGTTTATTTACAAACATTTAGCGGACACCACGAGTGTTCTTAGAACACTTTCAACATTGCCAGCGAACAATACGGACAGCATCCTCAGGACACCCCTATTTTGTTTATTTACAGACATTTCAGGACACCGCAAGTGTTCTTAGAACACATTCAACTTGCCATCGAACAATACGGACAGCGTCCTCAGGACACTGCCATTTTGTTTATTTACGAACATTTTAGGACACCACGAGTGCTCTTAGAACACATTCAACTTACCACAGAACAATACGGACATCGTCCTCAGGACACCCCCATTTTGTATATTTACGAACATTTCAGGACAGCGCGAGTGTTTTTAGAAGACATTCAACTTGCCAGCGAACAATACAGACAGCGTCCTCAGGACACCCCATACGAACATTTCAGGACACTGCGTGTGTTCTTAGAACACTTTCAACTTGACAACGAACAATACGGACAGCGTCCTCAGAACACCCCCATTTTTTTATTTGCGAACATTTCAGGACACCGCGAGTGTTCTTAGAACACATTCAACTTGCCAGCGAACAATACGGACAGCGTCTTCAGGACACCCCCTACGAACATTTCAGGACACCGCGAGTGTTCTTAGAACAATTTCAACTTGACAACGAACAATACGAACAGCGGCCTCAGAACACCCCCATTTTGTTTATTTGCGAACATTTCAGGACACCGCGAGTGTTCTTAGAACACATTCAACTTGCCATCGAACAATACGGACAGCGTCCTCAGGACACCCCCATTTTGTTTATTTACGAACATTTCAGGACACCACGAGTGTTCTTAGAACACATTCAACTTGCAAGAGAACAATACAGACAGCGTCTTCAGGACACCCCCTACGAACATTTCAGGACACCGCGAGTGTTCTTATAACACTTTATACTTGACAACGAACAATACGAACAGCGTCCTCAGAACACCCCCATTTTGTTTATTTACGAACATTTCTGGACACCGTGAGTGTTCTTAGAACACATTCAACTTGCCAGCGAACAATACGGACAGCGTCTTCAGGACACCCCCTACGAACATTTCAGGACACCGCAAGTGTTCTTAGAACACTTTCAACTTGACAACGAACAATACGGACAGCGTCCTCAGAACACCCCCATTTTGTTTATTTACGAACATTTCAGGACACCATGAGTGTTCTTAGAACACATTCAACTTGCCATCGAACAATACGGACAGCGTCCTCAGGACACCCCCATTTTGTTTATTTACGAACATTTCAGGACACCACTAGTGTTCTTAGAACACATTCAACTTGCCAGAGAACAATACGGACAGAGTCTTCAGGACACCCCCTACGAACATTTCAGGACACTGCGAGTTTTCTTAGAACACTTTAAATTTGACAACGAACAATATGGACAGCGTCCTCAGAACACCCCCATTTTGTTTATTTGCGAACATTTCAGGACACTGCGAGTGTTCTTAGAACACATTCAACTTGCCAGCGAACAATACGGACAGCGTCTTCAGGACACCCCCTATGAACATTTCAGGACACCGCGAGTGTTCTTAGAACAATTTCAACTTGACAACGAACAATACGAACAGCGGCCTCAGAACACCCCCATTTTGTTTATTTGCGAACATTTCAGGACACCGCGAGTGTTCTTAGAACACATTCAACTTGCCATCGAACAATACGGACAGCGTCCTCAGGACACCCCCATTTTGTTTATTTACGAACATTTCAGGACACCACGAGTGTTCTTAGAACACATTCAACTTGCAAGAGAACAATACAGACAGCGTCTTCAGGACACCCCCTACGAACAATTCAGGACACCGCGAGTGTTCTTATAACACTTTATACTTGACAACGAACAATACGAACAGCGTCCTCAGAACACCCCCATTTTGTTTATTTGAGAACATTTCTGGACACCGTGAGTGTTCTTAGAACACATTCAACTTGCCAGCGAACAATACGGACAGCGTCTTCAGGACACCCCCTACGAACATTTCAGGACACCGCAAGTGTTCTTAGAACACTTTCAACTTGACAACGAACAATACGGACAGCGTCCTCAGAACACCCCCATTTTGTTTATTTACGAACATTTCAGGACACCATGAGTGTTCTTAGAACACATTCAACTTGCCATAGAACAATACGGACAGCGTCCTCAGGACACCCCCATTTTGTTTATTTACGAACATTTCAGGACACCACTAGTGTTCTTAGAACACATTCAACTTGCCAGAGAACAATACGGACAGAGTCTTCAGGACACCCCCTACGAACATTTCAGGACACTGCGAGTTTTCTTAGAACACTTTAAACTTGACAACGAACAATATGGACAGCGTCCTCAGAACACCCCCATTTTGTTTATTTGCGAACATTTCAGGACACTGCGAGTGTTCTAAGAACACACTCAACTTGCCAGAGAACAATACGGACAGCGTCCTCAGAACACATCCATTGTGTTTATTTACGAACATTTAGCGTACACCACAAGTGTTCTTAGATGTATTTGCGAACATTTCAGGACACCGCAAGTGTTCTAAGAACACATTCAACTTGCCAGCGAACAATACGGACAGCGTCCTCAGAACACCCCCATTTTGTTTATTTACAAACATTTAGCGGACACCACGAGTGTTCTTAGAACACTTTCAACATTGCCAGCAAACAATACGGACAGCATCCGCAGGACACCCCTATTTTGTTTATTTACAGACATTTCAGGACACCGCAAGTGTTCTTAGAACACATTCAACTTGCCATCGAACAATAAGGACAGCGTCCTCAGGACACCCCCATTTTTTTTATTTACGAACATTTTAGGACACCACGAGTGCTCTTAGAACACATTCAACTTACCACAGAACAATACGGACATCGTCCTCAGGACACCCCCATTTTGTTTATTTACGAACATTTCAGGACAGCGCGAGTGTTTTTAGAAGACATTCAACTTGACAACGAACAATACGGAGAGCGTCCTCAGAACACCCCCATTTTTTTATTTGCGAACATTTCAGGACATCGCGAGTGTTCTTAGAACACATTCAACTTGCCAGCGAACAATACGGACAGCGTCTTCAGGACACCCCCTATGAACATTTCTGGACACCGCGAGTGTTCTTAGAACAATTTCAACTTGACAATGAACAATACGAACAGCGGCCTCAGAACACCCCCATTTTGTTTATTTGCGAACATTTCAGGACACCGCGAGTGTTCTTAGAACACATTCAACTTGCCATCGAACAATACGGACAGCGTCCTCAGGACACCCCCATTTTGTTTATTTACAAACATTTCAGGACACCACGAGTGTTCTTAGAACACATTCAACTTGCCAGAGAACAATATGGACAGCGTCTTCAGGACACCCCCTACGAACATTTCAGGACACCGCGAGTGTTCTTATAACACTTTATACTTGACACCGAACAATACATACAGCGTCCTCAGAACACCCCCATTTTGTTTATTTGCGAACATTTCTGGACACCGTGAGTGTTCTTAGAACACATTCAACTTGCCAGCGAACAATACGGACAGCGTCTTCAGGACACCCCCTACGAACATTTCAGGACACCATGAGTGTTCTTAGAACACATTCAACTTCCCATCGAACAATACGGACAGCGTCCTCAGAACACCCCCATTTTGTTTATTTACGAACATTTCAGGACACCACGAGTGTTCTTAGAACACATTCAACTTGCCAGAGAACAATACGGACAGCATCTTCAGGACACCCCCTACGAACATTTCAGGACACTGCGAGTTTTCTTAGAACACTTTAAACTTGACAACGAACAATATGGACAGCGTCCTGAGAACACCCCCATTTTGTTTATTTGCGAACATTTCAGGACACCGCGAGTGTTCTAAGAACACATTCAACTTGCCAGCGAACAATACGGGCAGCGTCCTCAGAACACCCCCATTTTGTTTATTTACAAACATTTAGCGGACACCACGAGTGTTCTTAGAACACTTTCAACATTGCCAGCGAACAATACGGACAGCATCCTCAGGACACCCCTATTTTCTTTATTTACAGACATTTCAGGACACCGCGAGTGTTCTTAAAACACATTCAACTTGCCATCGAACAATACGGACAGCGTCCTCAGGACACCCCCATTTTGTTTATTTACGAACATTTTAGGACACCACGAGTGCTCTTAGAACACATTCAACTTACCACAGAACAATACGGATAGCGTCCTCAGGACACCCCCATTTAGTTTATTTAGAACCTTTCAGAACAGCCGTGTTGTCCGCAGACAAATTGAACACAACAAGAGCTTCTACCACATAAAAAAATACAACATTTAACCTATCTCATACTCTCCCACCCTCCCCAAACACTCTTACTCACCAACACACTCTACTAAATACACATTTTAAACCAAGTTTCACTGCGCTATCCGCGGACGTCCGTGAATCCAAGATGGTGGGCGCTACTGAAAATCTGACATGCTTCATGCTCCACGCCGTCCAATCAGCAAACACATCGCATGTCCGTGGACATCACGCAAGCCGATTGGCCAATCAGGACACTGTCCGCGGAACGAACACAGATATCACTAATTTTTTATGACCTACTTTTTGGTCATTTTACAAAAAACTACTGGACAGATTTTCACCAAATCTGCAAAAGCACGCTTTCGGGGCCAAGCCGCTACTCCTGGTCCAAATTTGGTGAAAATCCATCCAGCGGTTTGGGCTGTAGGCGCGAGCACATTTTTTCCCCATTCAGTCTATAAGAAAAACAAAAAGTTTTGGGACCCCCCCTATAACTTTGCCCCCCCGGACGAATCCTCACCAAACTTTGCAGAGTGGGCCATATACTTTTTTTGCAAAGTCTGGTGTGGATTCGTACAGGGGGAGCAAAGTTATAAGCCACCCAAAAAGTGCTCTTCCTATGGAAGCAGCAACTTAACCATAACTACACAGCCACTAATGTGGCTGTGTAATATATATATTTGTATTGTGATATAACCGCATTTGGGTTTTTTACACATTCTTCATAAAATTACTCAAAGTCCATTACAACATATTGATACAAAATTCATACAATTTTCAATTAATAAAAGGAAAATTAAATAATTGAACAGCAACAGTCAAGAATAAAATATCAGACATACACATCTCCTTCCACTACACCAATTGAGTTACCAATATTTTTGAGGGATGAAGCCTGTGTATTGCAATACTCTTATTACATTTAGTTTCAATTCGGTTTCATGGCCGGCAATCAATCTTTCCCAAAAGGCACTTGATGACAACCGGTCGAGTGACCTGACTTAATTACCCAGGTATTTGACCCTTGTGTCCCAGGTAGAATTACAGAATCTCAATAGGTGCTCAAGCGTTTGTTCACTTGGGTCTGAGCATTCCATACATAGGCTCCTAGTTGCTTCTGTAAATCCCCATTTAGTCAATACTTCACCCGTCTTGATCAAATTCAAGCATACTCGCAAGAAATTGTGCCTTCCTTTCACATCTGGGTACTTCATCACATACCTAGGAACAAAACCCTGCTTTTTCCCATACTTAAAAAAACATGTGGGGATGGAAGAAGACCTCACTGTATCTATTGTGTTGATCCAATATCTTAATGTCAGGGCTTTCTTGACCTTCAATGGGTTTGTGATCAATGTGTGTTTGTCTTGTTCGCAGTAGATCATTAGATTTTCTGCCACCTGTCTAAGTTCTCTCAGAGTTAGGGAGATGTCTGAGTTCAAGTTATCTAGTAGATCTTTGTACAGTGTATTAGGCATAGGCGCCACAGTAGACCTATATAAAGAGAGTAATTTCCACTCTGCTGCGATCTTAATAGATTTTAAACCTAATTTGTATCTAAGGGTGGCAGCCTATTGTCCTCTGGGCAAACCTAATACCTGCTTCCAGATATAACTCTCAAGTGTTTGCCAATCTATTGACCATAATAAAGGTTTTGCCTCGATTCCATACAGTAGCACAGGAATAATGTTTGCCACATTTAATGGCTAATGAGCCCACCTTAGGGCTTGCCAATGCTGAGGACTCTAAACTAAACTAAACTGTCCAAAGTCTCCCAGATAAAACTTGAAGAGGAATGGTGCCACCATACACCCTTGTCTTACTCCCCTATTTATGGGGACTATAATCGCCGACCTCCAGGAGGGGGGAATCAATCTATTGTCTATCACTCCCCTAAATAATCTATATAGGATTTCTGCCCACAACGTCCCATTTCCTTTGAAAACTTGATAGGTGAGGCCATTGGGGCCCGCAGATCTAGACGCAGAGGATTTATTGATCAAGTTCAAGACATCCTCTCTATCAAAGTTCAACCCCCAATTTCCACCTCCACCCCTGAAGATCGGCGCTCCCTGTGGTTTGTGGTATTTGTCACAAAAATGGGTCAACCAGCTTGATTCGGGTACATTATTCATTTGAGCTATGTCTTGATCAATTTTGAGTGGGTTGATAAGAGACCAAAAGTTACGTGACGAGTTGTTTTGCAGAGCACGCAACATTTCTTCTCCATCGTTTTGCCACAGCTCTTCTCTATCATGTCTGGACCAACTCCTAAAGTTGTTTTTAATTTTTTTTGTCTCCACTACAAGGTCTAATTTACTCCTTGCCGTCTTTCTTGCTAATCTTAGTTGTCTCCGTGTCTCACATTTTCTTTCCCATATTGCTTCATCAAAATGATGTTTATGGGTTTGCTGATGACCCTTCTGGATACTCTTTGGGCAATCAATTGACCATATGAAGTCGTGGAAAGTGAGCGGTATGCAGATTTGATATAAAATTTCGGGGCAATCCCAGTTATGGAGTCTGTCCAGACCATCATTTAGATGAGCACCTTCACTCTGATATTTAACCAGGTGATTTTTCTTGGCATTTACGACTACTCGATTGTCCCACACCTCTATTGTGCCCCTACAGCTCCAACTTATTTGTGTTACCAATCGCTTATGGCCACTTGTACCCCCGTCTTTAACGGCAAAGTGTGTACATTTCCCGAACCAGTTTGTGGATAAGAAGACATAGTCCAGTGTAGACTCTGTGTCCCCCTCCCCCAAGTGGTGGCAGGCGGTACGTCCCCTTCTACTGATCATTTAAAAGTTTTAGATCCCATTTGTCAAAGAAATCTAACCACTTTCTGCCATTGGTTGTTATGTCTTTCATTCTTCCCATGCCAGATTTATGTTTAATTTTAATGCATTGTGAATTTAAGTCTCCTGCAACTACTATAAAGGCCCCGGGGAAGGTAATCCTGATGTCACTAAGGACTACCGAGATTGATTATAGAAATTCCGGTAATTTTTCCCTGGCCGGGTTCCAATATAAATTGATAATTATTATCTCCTTAAATGACGCATTACCGGGGAGAGTGGCTGCTCTTACCACGAGAATTCCTTCTTGTTTTTTGGGTATAGCTGTTATTTCATTAAATAAAGCCCTTCTGCAAGCAATCAATAAACCCCACATAGGTCGACCCTTGGCTTTACTATATGCTGGTTGAATTGCCAGGTTGAAACCCTCCAGTTCTGGTGTATTAACTAAACAGGTTTCTTGTAGTAGAATCAAGTCACTCTCCCCGAATAACAAGGCTCTCCTTTCGTTGTTTCTAAATGAGCTAGAGCCTCGTGTATTCCAACTAGTGATTTTTAGTTTTTTGCTACTAAAGAGATGCCTGCACTACCCCCAGCTTCTGACATACTTGCATGATTATTTCTGGTAGCATTGGCCAGGATAGTGGTTGGGACCCATCTTTGGATTGGCCATCTTTCATTTTATGCTGTCTGACTTGTACAAAAGGAACTTTTTCCTGGGCAGCTCCATTTTCCTCGGCTCCTTCAACTACTGTGTCATAAGAAGGCAATTTATCATACACTTCAAGACCTAAACAACGCAACTTTTCTCTCACATTTAGAAAAGCCTTAACCCCCATTTTAGAAACAAATCCAACATCATCTAAACCGGTGCGTCCCGATTCTGGAAAGCAAACATAATCAATATCTTTTGTTGAAAATAGATATAATTCGGGAAGTTTGTTTACTAATAACAAAATCGCTCCCATATTCAAAGGTTTACCAGACTGTCTATTTTCTTCATTAGTAAACCAAAGTCTCGAGACGCATAAGGTGTTAGCTCTTCTTCGGAGTTCATAGTATTTTCAGTCATAACTTCAGAAGATTGTGTTGTCAATGATGGAGTCCCGCTCCCTTCATTTCCAGTTCCCACGCATTGATCTGGTTTCGTAGTCTCCAAATTGGGTAAATAATCTTTGGTCTCGCCCTGTGAATAGTCTGTCTGAGGTTCCGGTGTGTCACTAGACTTCCCGATTTTGCTCTTGTCATGTTGAATATTGGGGCAATCCTCAAACTGGTCTCTCTCAGTATTAGGGCTTTAGAAACAATGTTCTGTTTAGGTAAGAATATTGGTGCAAGTTTTAGCAGCTTCCCTGTTGTCTTTGATCTGACGGCATCCTGCTGATGTGGATTTCTGTCTACATTTGTAGATTTTACTTCTGTCTGAGTGCCCGTTGATTTTTTGTCCATTTCTACTTCTTTTACTTTTTCTGGAACAATATTAGCTGGAATGTTTTTCTTTTGTTGTTTTTTTTGCTTTTTTGATAATGTTCCGCCCTGATCCAGATTCCGTTCGTTCTTTTCCAGTTCAATATGATTTTCTGGGTTATCCCCCAGGTCCAAGATCCCCTTTACAAAGCTATTTACTTTTGATCTCCTTATTTTTTAACCCTTCATTTTTTTGTTTTCTTGTCCTGTCTACATCTACACTTAGAGGACATGTGATTTGGTTTTTGGTTTTTCCGCCTTTCCCTTCTCCGTCTCTTATATGATTGCTGTGTACTCCTCTTCCATGGAGTTTCATTTGCAATTACTTCTTGTGCTGATATCTCAATTATTTCATCTCGGTTTTCTGGAGACTGTTTGAATAATAAATCTGCGACTTGTGCCAGGTGGCAGAATTCTTCCATCACAGACTCTGATAGAGGAGTATCATCAGCAAGTATGTTCAACCCTGACTTAATGTCATCTTTTTTCTTGTCCGTTTCCTGCTGTTTTAAAGGATTTATTTGTCTAGAATTGATTTTTGATAGAAAATCCTTAATCTCAGAGTCCTCCGTTAGCAAAGAAGTTAGTTGTTGTTTAATTTCACTTAGATCTTCACTTTGTTTAGAGAACCTGTCTTCCATCCTTGTCAGTGTGGGCAATACTGAGCAGTTTATTACATTGCTTTGCCCTACCACTGTAAATTCGAATTGTTCAATGTCTTTTGTCATTTCCATCAGGATTCCTGTGTGTCTGCACATCCCTTTTAAGAAGTTCAAAAACGTTCACCAATGAATTCAGAACATAATTCAATGCTGGTAAAGTTGGATCCCCTTCCTTAAGATCTTGATTCTTGCCCCCACGGGCTTCTGTGGATCTATGGATGATCTATTTTTAGTTCATCAAATGAAGCTGACTCTCTTCGAAAAGCTACTGTTGAGTTCAATCTCTCTCCTTGATATGATGGATTTTGGGTTAAACTCAGAAGGTCATTAGGAGTCCTTGAAAGATCTGTTACTGAGATTGGTAGTTCTGGTTGTCTATTCTCAGTCATTGAGTTGGGATCCTGGTTTAAGAGCCTCAGGGAGTTTGAAGTGAGGGCTATTATGACTACGTTTCTGGAAATAATAATCGATAGTCCCTTTTATATTTGTTGATGTCAGAGTGAAATCCCTTAGTAAAGTGGATGGAATGTTTTTAATTGTATCTCTCAAACTTTCTTCTGCTGGTGTCTTATCGGCTTGAGGTTCTTGATGAATTTGAACCTCCACTAGGTTGGTATCATTTATCGGGGTAGTAGGAATATCTGGACCCGGAATGTTTTCTTCAGCCTGCAGAGATTTTTCCATGTACGAGCCATCCCACTGAGGAGCTCTTAGATCATTGGCAAAGGGACCAGTCCTCAGATTGTAACGGGAGGACATTTCTCAGTTTTGCAGAGCTCTTTCTTGAGTATCGTAATTGATGCTCAATACGAATTATTGTTATTCGTTTTGTATGAAAGTATTGTTATAATTCAAGTGCAGTTCCACACTTTATTTTAGGAGATAAGATGGAATAAAAAGGGATCGAAGGAATACTATCTCCAACAGTCTCCCTTTTTTCACAGCGTTGTTACTTCAACCTTTTGCCTACAGTTGAATTTTATTAGGTCTGTTATTGCAGTAGATTCAGAAAATAAACTGACACACAACACGCAAATGCTGCTGTGTTGCGTTTATTACGGTGGGTATAATCAGATTGTAAACACAATTCTTTTACGAATCTATAATGGTGCAAAGAGCCCGCAGAAAACTATCACTCTGCGGAGCTCTGCACGCATATTTCCACCTCTGTTACCCAGTCAGTGGGATCAAAGAGACCCAGTCTCCACAGTCTCCCACTGAACGCCGGCGCCAGGCAGCACACAAGACACAGCACAGAACACAACACGCTATGCCCTCAAATTAAGTGCCAGTAGTTTCTTTTACAACTTAGTCAGCAGGTATAAGGATCAACAGATAAGTAGGCCAACTTCAAGTTACCTTCCACCCCTGCTGACAGCTACTGCCCTGTTCCTTTGTAGGCACTTATTTATCTGAGTTCAGGAAAAACGTACTCGGCTTCACTCATATCGACTTTTGATGGCTTTTGCTTGTTTTACGGGCTGCCACAAGCTGCTTGGCTGCTTGCTGATGCTTCCCTTTCTCCGGCACTTCACCTGCGTCCTGCGTCCGTGTCTGCGTAGCAGTCAGCTCACCGGGCTCACCAGGCTCAGGCTCAGGCTTAGCTGTCCTTAGTCGCCCTTAGTCACGAGCCAGAAGCCACCAAAAACCCCAGAGAATCGCACACTGGTTCGCGTTCACAGCGTTCCTGAACGCTCGCAGCAAACGCCCCCAACGGACTTCCCATTGGAAAAAAGGACCTTGCGCACGTCACGATTACTGTCAAGCCGCACTGGGACCTGGGAACAGAAACAGAAAACCAGCCGCTTCCGACAGAATCACCTTGTGTGTAATATATATATATATATATATATATATATATTCAGTGAAAAAACTTTGTTAAAGGGACGTTATGGTTCCAAGTAAAACCGAAAAACCCTTGAAATTCGCCAGTTATGGTAAGCTAAGCAACCATAACTCGCGCCATCACCGTGCACTGCTAAACCTAACACCCAGGACATCAAAGATGACATCACAAATGTCATTGATGACATCACTTATGACATCACATGTCTGACGCCCCCTTTTTTCCTTTCCTGACATATCTAGGCCACATGATTTTCTTCAGTAAAGTTAGGAACTAAAAATTGTAAATGTACTATATTTGTAGACTTATCCTTCAAGTATGTTCTTACAATAATTCCCTTATGGTCCAGTCATATCATATGAAACATATACATAGGGGAAGACACAACCTTGAAAGACAGCAATCCTTTTTGTGCATTAAAATTATCAGTAGAGTTATCAGCACTTTCTGATAGTTTTGATGTTTTTTTATTACTGTACTTTTCCTGTATATGCTCATATTTTTATATGTTGTACTCACACTATTTTCCTTAGGGTCCAGACACATCATGTGATATATATGGATAGGGTAAGTAACAGCTTTGAAACTGAGCAATCATTTCTCTTCATAAAGGTAATCAGTTAGGTTATGAACACTTTCTTCTACTATTGCTGTTTTTTTTCTTACTTCAATTCCCTTGTATATATTCATATTTGTATGTGGTGTTGTCTCTCTGTGATTTGTCTATGATAATGCAATTATGTAGTAAGTGGGTTTTATTACCTACTTATCACAAGTTTCAGTGTAGTCAAAACTCTAATATGAAAACAGTTATCATTTCACTATTCAACATGGCAACCTTAGTATACTGGATTGAAGTTAATAATAGAATGCTATTTATATTAATGCATAGCTTAATGCACTGATTAGCACTTGATATTTATTCCAATAATCTTTGACACTTCTTTTTTTTATTAACATTACACTAAGAATCCCTTGTACAGACTTTTCATGAAAGGTAAATGCACATGTGATGTCTTCAGTGATGTCATCAATGACATTTGTGATGTCATCTTTGATGTCCTGGGTGTTGGGCTTAGCAGTGCACGGTGGTGGCGCGAGTTATGGTTGCTTATCTTAACATAACTGGCGAATTTCAAGGGTTTTTCGGTTTAACTTGGAACCATAACGTCCCTTTAACACAGTTTTTTCACTGAATTTCATAGGTTTTTAGTAGCGCAACTTTACTATAATGTCCCTTTAACAACATTTTTTCACTGAATTTCATAGGTTTTTAATAGTGCAACTTAACCATAACGTCCCTTTAACAAAGTTTTTTCACTGAATTTCATTGGTTTCTATTAGTGCAACTTTACCATAACGTCCCTTTAACAAAGTTTTTTCATTGATTTTCATAGGTTTTTATTAGTGCAACTTAACCATAACGTCCCTTTAACACATGTTTTAATTGAATTTCATAGTTTCTTATTAGTGCAACGTAAACATAACGTCCTTTTCAATGGATGAAGACCACTAGCATCCTAGGTTCTCAAAATGGCAACCTGGGGTGGTAAAAAAAGATTTTTCTTCCCAAACCGGAACGCCTGCGGCGTCCCGGTGTAGGAAGGAAAATCTTTTACCAGGATGGACACATGGAAAGGAAAGGCGGGGTGTATAAAGAGAACAAAACAGGGCATGGGTAGGGAGATCAGGAGGGAGACACAGGGCATGAGAGGGGGGTGGGGGCAACAGCAGTGAGACATGGGGCATGAGCGGGGGGTGGGGGGCAACAGGAGAGAGACACGGGGCATGAGTGGGGTGTGGGGGCAACAGGAGAGAGACATGGGGCATGAGCAGGGGTGAGGGGCAACAGCAGGGAGACACAGGGCATGAGCAGGGGGTAGAGAGAACATGAGGGAGACACGGGGCATGAGCGGGGGGTGGGAGGCAACAGTAGGGAGACACGGGCATGAGCGGGGGGTGGGGGGCAACTGCAGGGAGACATGGGGCATGAGCAGGGGGTGGGGGGTAACAGGAGAGAGACACGGGGCATGAGATGGGGGTGGGGCAACAGCAGGGAGACACAGGGCAAGAGCAGGGACTGGGGGGCAACAGCAGGGAGACACGGGGCATGAGCGGGGGGTGGGGGAACACAAGGGAGACACAGGGCATGAGCGGGGGGTGGGGGTAACAGGAGAGAGACACGGGGCATGAGCGGGGGGTTGGGGACACCAGCAGGGAGACACGGGGCATGAGCGGGGGATGGGGGCAACAGCAGGGAAACACTGGGCATGAGCGGGGGGTGGGGGAACACGAGGGAGACACGGGGCATGAGCGGGTGCTGGGGGGCAACAGCGGGGAGACACGGGGATTGACCGGGGGGTGGGGGAAACAGCAGGGAGACACAGGGCATGAGCGGGGGTGGGTGGAACATGAGGGAGACAGGGGGCATGAGAGGGGGTTGGGGGGTAACAGGAGAGAGAGACAGGGCATGAGAGGGGGGGTAGTAACAGGAGAGAGACACGGGGCATGAGAGGGGGGTGGGGGATAACAGGAGAGAGACACGGGGCATGAGCATGGTGTGGGGAGCAAGAGCAGGGAGACACGGGGCATGACCGGGGGGTGGGGGGTAACAGGAGAGATACACGGGGAATGAGCGGGGGTTGGGGGGCAACAGCAGGGAGACACGGGGCATGACCTGGGGGTCGGGGGCAACAGGAGAGAGACACGGGGCATGAGAGGGGGGTGGTGGTAACAGGAGAGAGACACGGGCATGAGAGGGGGGTGGGGGGAAAAGCAGGGAAACACGGGGCATGAGCAGGGGTTGGGGGTAACAGGAGAGAGACACGGTGCATGAGCGGGGGGTGGGGGGCAACAGCAGGGAGACACGGGGCATGAGCGGGGGTGGGGGGCAACAGCAGGGAGACACAGGGCATGACCGGATGGTGGGGGGCAACAGCAGGGAGACACGAGGCATGAGTGAGGGGTGGGGGGTAACAGGAGAGAGACACTGGGCATGAGAAGGGGGTGGGCGGCAACAGCAGGGAGACACGGTGCATGATGGGGGGTGGGGGGCAACACGGGAGAGACACGGGGCATGAGAGGGGGTGTGGGGTAACTGGAGAGAGACACGGGGCATGAGTGGGGGGTGGGGGCAACAGGAGAGAGACACGGGGCATGAGCGGAGGGTGGGGGGCAACAGCAGGGAGACACGGGGCATGAGAGGGGGGTGTAGGGTAACAGGAGAGAGACACTGGGCATGAGCGGGGGTGGAGGCAACAGGAGCGAGACACAGGACATGAGCGGGGGTAACAGGAGAGAGACACGGGGCATGAGCGGGGGGTGGGGGGCAACAGGAGAGAGACACGGGGCATGAGTGGGGGGTAACAGGGGAGAGACACAGGGCATGAGCAGGGGGGCAACAGGAGAGAGACACGGGGCATGAGCGGGGGGTGGGGGGTAACAGGAGAGAGACACGGGGCATTAGCGGGGGTGGGGGGTAACAGGAAAAAGAAAAGGGAAAGAGCAAGGGGTGTGCGGGGCAACAGCCGGGAGACACGGGGCTTGAGCGGGGGTTGGGGGGTAACAGGAGAGAGACACAGGGATGAGCGGGGGTGCGTGGCAACAGCAGGGAGACACGGGGCATCAGCAGGGGGTGGGGGGCAACAGCGGGGAGACATGGGGCATAACCGGGGGTTGGAGGACAACATGAGAGAGACACGGGACATGAGAGCGTGGGTGTGGGGTAACAGGAGATAGACACAGGGCATGTGCGGGGGGTGGGAAGTAACAGGAGAGAGACACGGGGCATGAGCGGGGGGTGGGGGGTAACAGGAGAGAGACACTGGGCCTGAGCGGAGGGTGGGGGGCAACAGCAGGGAGATACGGGGCATGAGAGGGGGTGTGGGGTAACAGGAGAGAGAAATGGGGCATGAGCAGGGGGGTGGAGGCAACAGGAAAGAGACACGGGGCATGAGCGGGGGGTGGGGGTAACAGGAGAGAGACACGGGGCATGAGCGGGGGGTGGGGTGCAAAAGGAGAGAGACATGGGGCATGAGCGGGGGTGGGGGGTAACATGGGAGAGACACAGGGCATGAGCGGGAGGTGTTGGGCAACAGCAGGGAGACACGGGACATGAGTGGGGGTTGAGGGGCAACAGCAGGGAGACACGGGGCATGAGTGGTGGGGCAACAGGAGAGAGACACGGGGTATGAGCGGGGGGTAACAGGAGAGAGACACGGGGCATGAGCAGGAAGTGGGGTGTAACAGGAGAAATACACAGGGATGAGCGGGGGGTGCGTGGCAACAGCAGGGAGACACAAGGCATGACTGGGGAGTGGGGGGCAGCAGGAGAGAGTCATGGGGCATGAGAGGATGGTGGGGGGTAACGGGAGAGAGACACGGGGCATGAGAGGGGGCTGGGGGGGTAACAGGAGAGAGACACGGGGCATGAGCGGGGCGTATTGGGCAACAGGAGAGAGACACGGGGCATTCGCGGGAAGTGGGGGCAACAGCAGGGAGACACGGGGCATGACCGGGGGGTGGGGAGCAACAGCAGGGAGACATGGGGCATGACCGAAGGGTGGGGGCAACAGGAGCGAGACATGGGGCATGAGCGTGGGGTGGGGGGCAACAGCAGGGAGACACAGCGCATGAGCGGTGGGTGGGGGGCAACAGCAGGGAGACACGGGGCATGAGCAGGGGGTGGGGAGAACACGAGGGAGACATAGGGCATGAGTGGGGGGTGGGGGTAACAGGAGAGAGACACAGGGCAAGAGCGGGGGGTGGGGGGCAACAGCAGGGAGACACGGGGCATGAGCGGAGGGTGGGGGATAACAGGAGAGAGACACGGGGCATGACCGGGGGTTGGGGGGGTAACAGGAGAGAGACACGGGGCATGAACGGGGTTGGGGGGAACACGAGGGAGACACGGGCATGAGCGGGGGGTGGAGGGCAACAGCGGGGAGACACTGGGGCATGACCGGGGGGTGGGGGAAACAGCAGGGAGACACGGGGCATGAGGGGGGGTGGGGGGCAACAGGAGGGAGACACGGGGCATGAGCGGGGGATGGGGGCAACATCATGGAGACACGGGCATGGGCGGGGGGTGAGGGGAACACGAGGGAGACACAGGGCATGATCGGTGGTGGGGGGTAACAGGAGAGAGACACGGGGCAGGAGCGGGGGTGGGGGGCAACAGCAGGGAGATACAAGTCATGACTGGGGAGTGGGGGGCAGCAGGAGAGAGTCATGGGGCATGAGAGGATGGTGGGGGGTAACGGGAGAGAGACACGGGGCATGAGAGGGGGCTGGGGGGGTAACAGGAGAGAGACACGGGGCATGAGCGGGGCGTATTGGGCAACAGGAGAGAGACACGGGGCATTCGCGGGAAGTGGGGGCAACAGCAGGGAGACACGGGGCATGAGAGGGGGGTGTAGGGTAACAGGAGAGAGACACTGGGCATGAGCGGGGGTGGAGGCAACAGGAGCGAGACACAGGACATGAGCGGGGGTAACAGGAGAGAGACACGGGGCATGAGCGGGGGGTGGGGGGCAACAGGAGAGAGACACGGGGCATGAGTGGGGGGTAACAGGGGAGAGACACAGGGCATGAGCAGGGGGGCAACAGGAGAGAGACACGGGGCATGAGTGGGGGGTGGGGGGTAACAGGAGAGAGACACGGGGCATTAGCGGGGGTGGGGGGTAACAGGAAAAAGAAAAGGGAAAGAGCAAGGGGTGTGCGGGGCAACAGCCGGGAGACACGGGGCATGAGCGGGGGTTGGGGGGTAACAGGAGAGAGACACAGGGATGAGCGAGGGTGCGTGGCAACAGCAGGGAGACACGGGGCATCAGCAGGGGGTGGGGGGCAACAGCGGGGAGACATGGGGCATAACCGGGGGTTGGAGGACAACATGAGAGAGACACGGGACATGAGAGCGTGGGTGTGGGGTAACAGGAGATAGACACAGGGCATGTGCGGGGGGTGGGAAGTAACAGGAGAGAGACACGGGGCATGAGCGGGGGGTGGGGGGTAACAGGAGAGAGACACTGGGCCTGAGCGGAGGGTGGGGGGCAACAGCAGGGAGATACGGGGCATGAGAGGGGGTGTGGGGTAACAGGAGAGAGAAATGGGGCATGAGCAGGGGGGTGGAGGCAACAGGAAAGAGACACGGGGCATGAGCGGGGGGTGGGGGTAACAGGAGAGAGACACGGGGCGTGAGCGGGGGGTGGGGTGCAAAAGGAGAGAGACATGGGGCATGAGCGGGGGTGGGGGGTAACATGGGAGAGACACGGGGCATGAGCGGGAGGTGTTGGGCAACAGCAGGGAGACACGGGACATGAGTGGGGGTTGAGGGGCAACAGCAGGGAGACACGGGGCATGAGTGGTGGGGCAACAGGAGAGAGACACGGGGTATGAGCGGGGGGTAACAGGAGAGAGACACGGGGCATGAGCAGGAAGTGGGGTGTAACAGGAGAAATACACAGGGATGAGCGGGGGGTGCGTGGCAACAGCAGGGAGACACAAGGCATGACTGGGGAGTGGGGGGCAGCAGGAGAGAGTCATGGGGCATGAGAGGATGGTGGGGGGTAACGGGAGAGAGACACGGGGCATGAGAGGGGGCTGGGGGGGTAACAGGAGAGAGACACGGGGCATGAGCGGGGCGTATTGGGCAACAGGAGAGAGACACGGGGCATTCGCGGGAAGTGGGGGCAACAGCAGGGAGACACGGGGCATGACCGGGGGGTGGGGAGCAACAGCAGGGAGACATGGGGCATGACCGAAGGGTGGGGGCAACAGGAGCGAGACATGGGGCATGAGCGTGGGGTGGGGGGCAACAGCAGGGAGACACAGCGCATGAGCGGTGGGTGGGGGGCAACAGCAGGGAGACACGGGGCATGAGCAGGGGGTGGGGAGAACACGAGGGAGACATAGGGCATGAGTGGGGGGTGGGGGTAACAGGAGAGAGACACAGGGCAAGAGCGGGGGGTGGGGGGCAACAGCAGGGAGACACGGGGCATGAGCGGAGGGTGGGGGATAACAGGAGAGAGACACGGGGCATGACCGGGGGTTGGGGGGTAACAGGAGAGAGACACGGGGCATGAACGGGGTTGGGGGGAACACGAGGGAGACACGGGCATGAGCGGGGGGTGGAGGGCAACAGCGGGGAGACACTGGGGCATGACCGGGGGGTGGGGGAAACAGCAGGGAGACACGGGGCATGAGGGGGGGTGGGGGGCAACAGGAGGGAGACACAGGGCATGAGCGGGGGATGGGGGCAACATCATGGAGACACGGGCATGGGCGGGGGGTGAGGGGAACACGAGGGAGACACAGGGCATGATCGGTGGTGGGGGGTAACAGGAGAGAGACACGGGGCAGGAGCGGGGGGTGGGGGGCAACAGCAGGGAGATACAAGTCATGACTGGGGAGTGGGGGGCAGCAGGAGAGAGTCATGGGGCATGAGAGGATGGTGGGGGGTAACGGGAGAGAGACACGGGGCATGAGAGGGGGCTGGGGGGGTAACAGGAGAGAGACACGGGGCATGAGCGGGGCGTATTGGGCAACAGGAGAGAGACACGGGGCATTCGCGGGAAGTGGGGGCAACAGCAGGGAGACACGGGGCATGACCGGGGGGTGGGGAGCAACAGCAGGGAGACATGGGGCATGACCGAAGGGTGGGGGCAACAGGAGCGAGACATGGGGCATGAGCGTGGGGTGGGGGGCAACAGCAGGGAGACACAGCGCATGAGCGGTGGGTGGGGGGCAACAGCAGGGAGACACGGGGCATGAGCAGGGGGTGGGGAGAACACGAGGGAGACATAGGGCATGAGTGGGGGGTGGGGGTAACAGGAGAGAGACACAGGGCAAGAGCGGGGGGTGGGGGGCAACAGCAGGGAGACACGGGGCATGAGCGGAGGGTTGGGGATAACAGGAGAGAGACACGGGGCATGACCGGGGGTTGGGGGGTAACAGGAGAGAGACACGGGGCATGAACGGGGTTGGAGGGAACACGAGGGAGACACGGGGATGAGCGGGGGGTGGAGGGCAACAGCGGGGAGACACTGGGGCATGACCGGGGGTGGGGGAAACAGCAGGGAGACACGGGGCATGAGGGGGGGTAGGGGGCAACAGGAGGGAGACACGGGGCATGAGCGGGGGATGGGGGCAACATCATGGAGACACGGGCATGGGCGGGGGGTGAGGGGAACACGAGGGAGACACAGGGCATGAGCGGTGGTGGGGGGTAACAGGAGAGAGACACGGGGCAGGAGCGGGGGGTGGGGGGCAACAGCAGGGAGACACGGGGCATGAGCGGAGGGTGGGGGATAACAGGAGAGAGACACGGGGCATGACCGGGGGTTGGGGGGGTAACAGGAGAGAGACACAGGGCATGCACGGGGTTGGGGGGAACACGAGGGAGACACGGGCATGAGCGGGGGGTGGAGGGCAACAGCGGGGAGACACTGGGGCATGACCGGGGGGTGGGGGAAACAGCAGGGAGACACGGGGCATGAGGTGGGGTGGGGGGCAACAGGATGGAGACACGGGGCATGAGCAGGGGATGGGGGCAACATCATGGAGACACGGGCATGGGCGGGGGGTGAGGGGAACACGAGGGAGACACAGGGCATGAGCGGTGGTGGGGGGTAACAGGAGAGAGACACGGGGCAGGAGCGGGGGGTGGGGGCAACAGCAGGGAGACACGGGGCATGAGCGGGGGGTGGGGGGTAACAGGAGAGAGACACGTGGAATGAGCGGGGTTGGGGGGAACACGAGGGAGACACGGGGCATTAGCGGGGGGTGGGGGGCAACAGCGGGGAGACACTGGGGCATGACCGGGGGGTGGGGGAAACAGCAGGGAGACACGGGGCATGAGCGGGGGGTGGGTGGAACATGAGGGAGACACGGGGCATGAGAGTAGGGTGGGGGGTAACAGGAGAGAGACACGGGGCATGAGCGGGGGGTGGGGGCAACACTAGGGAGACACAGAGCATGACCGGGGGGTGGGGAGCAACAGAAGGGAGACACGGGGCATGACCGGGGGGTGGAGGCAACAGCAGGGAGACACGGGGCATGAGAGGGGGGTGGCGGGTAACAGGAGAGAGACACGGGGCATGAGAGGGTGGTGAGGGTAACAGGAGAGAGATACGGGGCATGAGCGGGTGGTGGGGGGTAACATGAGAGAGACACGGGACATGAGCGGGGGTCGGGGGTAACAGGAGAGAGACACGGGGCATGAGCGGGGGGTGGGGGGCAACAGCAGGGAGACACGGGGCATGAGCGGGGTGTGGGGGCAACATGAGAGAGACACAGGGCATGAGCAGGGGGTGGGGGCAACAGCAGGGAGACATGAGGCATGAGCGAGGGGAGGGGGACAACAGCAGGGAGACACTGGGCATGAGCGGGGTTGGGGAGAACATGAGGGAGACACGGGGTATGAGCGGGAGGTGTTGGGCAACAGCATGGAGACATGGGACATGAGTGGGGGTTGAGGGGCAACAGCAGGGAGACACGGGGCATGAGTGGTGGGGCAACAGGAGAGAGACACGGGGTATGAGCGGGGGGTAACAGGAGAGAGACACGGGGCATGAGCAGGAAGTGGGGTGGAACAGGAGAGATACACAGGGATGAGCGGGGGGTGCGTGGCAACAGCAGGGAGACACAAGGCATGACTGGGGAGTGGGGGGCAGCAGGAGAGAGACATGGGGCATGAGAGGATGGTGGGGGTAACGGGAGAGAGACACGGGGCATGAGAGGGGGCTGGGGGGGTAACAGGAGAGAGACACGGGGCATGAGCGGGGCGTATTGGGCAACAGGAGAGAGACACGGGGCATTAGCGGGAAGTGGGGGGCAACAGCAGAGAGACAAGGGCATGACCGGGGGGTGGGGAGCAACAGCAGGGAGACATGGGGCATGACCGAAGGGTGGGGGGCAACAGGAGCGAGACATGGGGCATGAGCGTGGGGTGGGGGCAACAGCAGGGAGACACAGCGCATGAGCGGTGGGTGGGGGTCAACATCAGGGACACACGGGGCATGAGCAGGGGGTGGGGAGTACACGAGGGAGACATAGGGCATGAGTGGGGGGTGGGGGTAACAGGAGAGAGACACAGGGCAAGAGCGGGGGGTGGGGGGCAACAGCAGGGAGACACGGGGCATGAGCGGAGGGTGTGGAGCAACTGCAGGGAGACACGGGGCATGAGCATGGGGTGGGGGATAACAGGAGAGAGACACGGGCATAACCGGGGGTTGGGGGGTAACAGGAGAGAGACACGGGGCATGAGCGGGGTTGGGGGGAACACGAGGGAGACACGGGGCATGAGCGGGGAGTGGGGGGCAACAGCGGGGAGACACTGGGGCATGACCGGGGGGTGGGGGAAACAGCAGGGAGACACGGGGCATGAGGGGGGGTGGGGGGCAACAGGAGGGAGACACGGGGCATAAGTGGGGGATGGGGGCAACATCATGGAGACACGGCATGAGCGGGGGGTGAGGGGAACACGAGGGAGACACAGGGCATGAGCGGTGGTGGGGGGTAACAGGAGAGAGACATGGGGCAGGGGCGGGGGGTGGGGGCAACAGCAGGGAGACACGGGGCATGAGCGGGGGGTGGGGGGTAACAGGAGAGAGACACGGGGCATGAGCGGGGTTGGGGGAACACGAGGGAGACACAGAGCATTAGTGGGGGATGGGGGGAAACAGCGAGGAGACACTGGGGCATGACCGGGTGGTGGGGGAAACAGCAGGGAGACACGGGGCATGAGCGGGGGGTGGGTGGAACATGAGGGAGACACGGGGCATGAGAGTAGGGTGGGGGGTAACAGGAGAGAGACACGGGGCATGAGCGGGGGTGGGGGCAACACTAGGGAGACACGGAGCATGACCGGGGGTGGGGAGCAACAGAAGGGAGACACGGGGCATGAGCGGGGTGTGGGGGCAACATGAGAGAGACACAGGGCATGAGCAGGGGGTGGGGGCAACAGCAGGGAGACATGAGGCATGAGCGGGCGGAGGGGGACAACAGCAGGGAGACACTGGGCATGAGCGGTGGGTGGGTGGAACATGAGGGAGTCACGGGGCATGAGAGGGGCATGGGGGGTAACAGGAGAGAGACACAGGGCATGAGCGGGGGGTGGGGGCAACACCAGGGAGACACGGGGCATGACTGGGGGGTGGGGGATAGAAGGGAGACATGGGGCATGACCGGGGGGTGGGGGCAACAGCAGGGAGACACGGGGCATGAGAGGGGGTGGGGGTAACAGGAGAGAGACACGGGGCATGAGAGGGGGCTGGGGGTAACAGGAGAGAGATACAGGGCATGAGCGGGGGTGGGGGCAACATGAGAGAGACACAGGGCATGAGCAGGGGGTGGGAGCAACAGCAGGGAGACACGGGGCATGAGCAGGGAGTGGGGGGTAACAGGAGAGAGACACAGGGCATGAGCAGGGGGTTGGGGGCAACAGCAGGGAGACACGGGGCATGACCGGGGGTGAGGGGCAACAGAAGGGAGACACGGGGCATGACTGGGGGTTGGGGGGCAACAGGAGAGAGACACAGGGCATGAGAGGGGGTTGGGGGGTAACATGAGAGAGACACAGGGCATGAGCGGGGATTGGGGGCAACAGCAGGGATACACAGGGCATGACCGGGGGGTGGGGGGCAACAGGAGAGAGACACGGGGCATGAGCGGGGGTGGGAGGCAACAGCAGGGAGACACAGGGCATGACCGGGGTTGGGGGGCAACAGGAGTGAGACACTGGGCATGAGAGGGGGGTGGGGGGTAACACAAGAGAGACACGGGGCTTGAGCGGGGGGTGGGGGAAACAGGAGGGAGACACGGGGCATGACCGGGTGGTGGGGGTCAACAGGAGAGAGACACGGGGCATGAGAGGTGGGTGGGGGGTAACAGGAGAGAGACACGGGGTATGAGCGGGGGTGGTAGCAACATGAGAGAGACACGGGGCATGAGCGGGAGGTGTTGGGCAACAGCAGGGAGACACGGGACATGAGTGGGGGTTGAGGGGCAACAGCAGGGAGACACGGGGCATGAGTGGTGGGGCAACAGGAGAGAGACACGGGGTATGAGCGGGGGGTAACAGGAGAGAGACACGGGGCATGAGCAGGAAGTGGGGTGTAACAGGAGAAATACACAGGGATGAGCGGGGGGTGCGTGGCAACAGCAGGGAGACACAAGGCATGACTGGGGAGTGGGGGGCAGCAGCAGAGAGTCATGGGGCATGAGAGGATGGTGGGGGGTAACGGGAGAGAGACACGGGGCATGAGAGGGGGCTGGGGGGGTAACAGGAGAGAGACACGGGGCATGAGCGGGGCGTATTGGGCAACAGGAGAGAGACACGGGGCATTCGCGGGAAGTGGGGGCAACAGCAGGGAGACACGGGGCATGACCGGGGGGTGGGGAGCAACAGCAGGGAGACATGGGGCATGACCGAAGGGTGGGGGCAACAGGAGCGAGACATGGGGCATGAGCGTGGGGTGGGGGGCAACAGCAGGGAGACACAGCGCATGAGCGGTGGGTGGGGGGCAACAGCAGGGAGACACGGGGCATGAGCAGGGGGTGGGGAGAATACGAGGGAGACATAGGGCATGAGTGGGGGGTGGGGGTAACAGGAGAGAGACACAGGGCAAGAGCGGGGGGTGGGGGGCAATAGCAGGGAGACACGGGGCATGAGCGGAGGGTGGGGGATAACAGGAGAGAGACACGGGGCATGACCGGGGGTTGGGGGGGTAACAGGAGAGAGACACGGGGCATGAACGGGGTTGGGGGGAACACGAGGGAGACACGGGCATGAGCGGGGGGTGGAGGGCAACAGCGGGGAGACACTGGGGCATGACCGGGGGGTGGGGGAAACAGCAGGGAGACACGGGGCATGAGGGGGGGTGGGGGGCAACAGGAGGGAGACACGGGGCATGAGCGGGGGATGGGGGCAACATCATGGAGACACGGGCATGGGCGGGGGGTGAGGGGAACACGAGGGAGACACAGGGCATGATCGGTGGTGGGGGGTAACAGGAGAGAGACACGGGGCAGGAGCGGGGGGTGGGGGGCAACAGCAGGGAGATACAAGTCATGACTGGGGAGTGGGGGGCAGCAGGAGAGAGTCATGGGGCATGAGAGGATGGTGGGGGGTAACGGGAGAGAGACACGGGGCATGAGAGGGGGCTGGGGGGGTAACAGGAGAGAGACACGGGGCATGAGCGGGGCGTATTGGGCAACAGGAGAGAGCCACGGGGCATTCGCGGGAAGTGGGGGCAACAGCAGGGAGACACGGGGCATGAGAGGGGGGTGTAGGGTAACAGGAGAGAGACACTGGGCATGAGCGGGGGTGGAGGCAACAGGAGCGAGACACAGGACATGAGCTGGGGTAACAGGAGAGAGACACGGGGCATGAGCGGGGGGTGGGGGGCAACAGGAGAGAGACACGGGGCATGAGTGGGGGGTAACAGGGGAGAGACACAGGGCATGAGCAGGGGGGCAACAGGAGAGAGACACGGGGCATGAGCGGGGGGTGGGGGGTAACAGGAGAGAGACACGGGGCATTAGCGGGGGTGGGGGGTAACAGGAAAAAGAAAAGGGAAAGAGCAAGGGGTGTGCGGGGCAACAGCCGGGAGACACGGGGCATGAGCGGGGGTTGGGGGGTAACAGGAGAGAGACACAGGGATGAGCGGGGGTGCGTGGCAACAGCAGGGAGACACGGGGCATCAGCAGGGGGTGGGGGGCAACAGCGGGGAGACATGGGGCATAACCGGGGGTTGGAGGACAACATGAGAGAGACACGGGACATGAGAGCGTGGGTGTGGGGTAACAGGAGATAGACACAGGGCATGTGCGGGGGGTGGGAAGTAACAGGAGAGAGACACGGGGCATGAGCGGGGGGTGGGGGGTAACAGGAGAGAGACACTGGGCCTGAGCGGAGGGTGGGGGGCAACAGCAGGGAGATACGGGGCATGAGAGGGGGTGTGGGGTAACAGGAGAGAGAAATGGGGCATGAGCAGGGGGGTGGAGGCAACAGGAAAGAGACACGGGGCATGAGCGGGGGGTGGGGGTAACAGGAGAGAGACACGGGGCGTGAGCGGGGGGTGGGGTGCAAAAGGAGAGAGACATGGGGCATGAGCGGGGGTGGGGGGTAACATGGGAGAGACACGGGGCATGAGCGGGAGGTGTTGGGCAACAGCAGGGAGACACGGGACATGAGTGGGGGTTGAGGGGCAACAGCAGGGAGACACGGGGCATGAGTGGTGGGGCAACAGGAGAGAGACACGGGGTATGAGCGGGGGGTAACAGGAGAGAGACACGGGGCATGAGCAGGAAGTGGGGTGTAACAGGAGAAATACACAGGGATGAGCGGGGGGTGCGTGGCAACAGCAGGGAGACACAAGGCATGACTGGGGAGTGGGGGGCAGCAGGAGAGAGTCATGGGGCATGAGAGGATGGTGGGGGGTAACGGGAGAGAGACACGGGGCATGAGAGGGGGCTGGGGGGGTAACAGGAGAGAGACACGGGGCATGAGCGGGGCGTATTGGGCAACAGGAGAGAGACACGGGGCATTCGCGGGAAGTGGGGGCAACAGCAGGGAGACACGGGGCATGACCGGGGGGTGGGGAGCAACAGCAGGGAGACATGGGGCATGACCGAAGGGTGGGGGCAACAGGAGCGAGACATGGGGCATGAGCGTGGGGTGGGGGGCAACAGCAGGGAGACACAGCGCATGAGCGGTGGGTGGGGGGCAACAGCAGGGAGACACGGGGCATGAGCAGGGGGTGGGGAGAACACGAGGGAGACATAGGGCATGAGTGGGGGGTGGGGGTAACAGGAGAGAGACACAGGGCAAGAGCGGGGGGTGGGGGGCAACAGCAGGGAGACACGGGGCATGAGCGGAGGGTTGGGGATAACAGGAGAGAGACACGGGGCATGACCGGGGGTTGGGGGGGTAACAGGAGAGAGACACGGGGCATGAACGGGGTTGGGGGGAACACGAGGGAGACACGGGCATGAGCGGGGGGTGGAGGGCAACAGCGGGGAGACACTGGGGCATGACCGGGGGGTGGGGGAAACAGCAGGGAGACACGGGGCATGAGGGGGGGTGGGGGGCAACAGGAGGGAGACACAGGGCATGAGCGGGGGATGGGGGCAACATCATGGAGACACGGGCATGGGCGGGGGGTGAGGGGAACACGAGGGAGACACAGGGCATGATCGGTGGTGGGGGGTAACAGGAGAGAGACACGGGGCAGGAGCGGGGGGTGGGGGGCAACAGCAGGGAGATACAAGTCATGACTGGGGAGTGGGGGGCAGCAGGAGAGAGTCATGGGGCATGAGAGGATGGTGGGGGGTAACGGGAGAGAGACACGGGGCATGAGAGGGGGCTGGGGGGGTAACAGGAGAGAGACACGGGGCATGAGCGGGGCGTATTGGGCAACAGGAGAGAGACACGGGGCATTCGCGGGAAGTGGGGGCAACAGCAGGGAGACACGGGGCATGACCGGGGGGTGGGGAGCAACAGCAGGGAGACATGGGGCATGACCGAAGGGTGGGGGCAACAGGAGCGAGACATGGGGCATGAGCGTGGGGTGGGGGGCAACAGCAGGGAGACACAGCGCATGAGCGGTGGGTGGGGGGCAACAGCAGGGAGACACGGGGCATGAGCAGGGGGTGGGGAGAACACGAGGGAGACATAGGGCATGAGTGGGGGGTGGGGGTAACAGGAGAGAGACACAGGGCAAGAGCGGGGGGTGGGGGGCAACAGCAGGGAGACACGGGGCATGAGCGGAGGGTTGGGGATAACAGGAGAGAGACACGGGGCATGACCGGGGGTTGGGGGGTAACAGGAGAGAGACACGGGGCATGAACGGGGTTGGAGGGAACACGAGGGAGACACGGGCATGAGCGGGGGGTGGAGGGCAACAGCGGGGAGACACTGGGGCATGACCGGGGGTGGGGGAAACAGCAGGGAGACACGGGGCATGAGGGGGGGTAGGGGGCAACAGGAGGGAGACACGGGGCATGAGCGGGGGATGGGGGCAACATCATGGAGACACGGGCATGGGCGGGGGGTGAGGGGAACACGAGGGAGACACAGGGCATGAGCGGTGGTGGGGGGTAACAGGAGAGAGACACGGGGCAGGAGCGGGGGGTGGGGGGCAACAGCAGGGAGACACGGGGCATGAGCGGAGGGTGGGGGATAACAGGAGAGAGACACGGGGCATGACCGGGGGTTGGGGGGGTAACAGGAGAGAGACACAGGGCATGCACGGGGTTGGGGGGAACACGAGGGAGACACGGGCATGAGCGGGGGGTGGAGGGCAACAGCGGGGAGACACTGGGGCATGACCGGGGGGTGGGGGAAACAGCAGGGAGACACGGGGCATGAGGGGGGGTGGGGGGCAACAGGAGGGAGACACAGGGCATGAGCGGGGGATGGGGGCAACATCATGGAGACACGGGCATGGGCGGGGGGTGAGGGGAACACGAGGGAGACACAGGGCATGATCGGTGGTGGGGGGTAACAGGAGAGAGACACGGGGCAGGAGCGGGGGGTGGGGGGCAACAGCAGGGAGATACAAGTCATGACTGGGGAGTGGGGGGCAGCAGGAGAGAGTCATGGGGCATGAGAGGATGGTGGGGGGTAACGGGAGAGAGACACGGGGCATGAGAGGGGGCTGGGGGGGTAACAGGAGAGAGACACGGGGCATGAGCGGGGCGTATTGGGCAACAGGAGAGAGACACGGGGCATTCGCGGAAAGTGGGGGCAACAGCAGGGAGACACGGGGCATGACCGGGGGGTGGGGAGCAACAGCAGGGAGACATGGGGCATGACCGAAGGGTGGGGGCAACAGGAGCGAGACATGGGGCATGAGCGTGGGGTGGGGGGCAACAGCAGGGAGACACAGCGCATGAGCGGTGGGTGGGGGGCAACAGCAGGGAGACACGGGGCATGAGCAGGGGGTGGGGAGAACACGAGGGAGACATAGGGCATGAGTGTGGGGTGGGGGTAACAGGAGAGAGACACAGGGCAAGAGCGGGGGGTGGGCGGCAACAGCAGGGAGACACGGGGCATGAGCGGAGGGTTGGGGATAACAGGAGAGAGACACGGGGCATGACCGGGGGTTGGGGGGTAACAGGAGAGAGACACGGGGCATGAACGGGGTTGGGGGGAACACGAGGGAGACACGGGCATGAGCGGGGGGTGGAGGGCAACAGCGGGGAGACACTGGGGCATGACCGGGGGGTGGGGGAAACAGCAGGGAGACACGGGGCATGAGGGGGGGTGGGGGGCAACAGGAGGGAGACACAGGGCATGAGCGGGGGATGGGGGCAACATCATGGAGACACGGGCATGGGCGGGGGGTGAGGGGAACACGAGGGAGACACAGGGCATGATCGGTGGTGGGGGGTAACAGGAGAGAGACACGGGGCAGGAGCGGGGGGTGGGGGGCAACAGCAGGGAGATACAAGTCATGACTGGGGAGTGGGGGGCAGCAGGAGAGAGTCATGGGGCATGAGAGGATGGTGGGGGGTAACGGGAGAGAGACACGGGGCATGAGAGGGGGCTGGGGGGGTAACAGGAGAGAGACACGGGGCATGAGCGGGGCGTATTGGGCAACAGGAGAGAGACACGGGGCATTCGCGGGAAGTGGGGGCAACAGCAGGGAGACACGGGGCATGACCGGGGGGTGGGGAGCAACAGCAGGGAGACATGGGGCATGACCGAAGGGTGGGGGCAACAGGAGCGAGACATGGGGCATGAGCGTGGGGTGGGGGGCAACAGCAGGGAGACACAGCGCATGAGCGGTGGGTGGGGGGCAACAGCAGGGAGACACGGGGCATGAGCAGGGGGTGGGGAGAACACGAGGGAGACATAGGGCATGAGTGGGGGGTGGGGGTAACAGGAGAGAGACACAGGGCAAGAGCGGGGGGTGGGGGGCAACAGCAGGGAGACACGGGGCATGAGCGGAGGGTTGGGGATAACAGGAGAGAGACACGGGGCATGACCGGGGGTTGGGGGGTAACAGGAGAGAGACACGGGGCATGAACGGGGTTGGAGGGAACACGAGGGAGACACGGGCATGAGCGGGGGGTGGAGGGCAACAGCGGGGAGACACTGGGGCATGACCGGGGGTGGGGGAAACAGCAGGGAGACACGGGGCATGAGGGGGGGTAGGGGGCAACAGGAGGGAGACACGGGGCATGAGCGGGGGATGGGGGCAACATCATGGAGACACGGGCATGGGCGGGGGGTGAGGGGAACACGAGGGAGACACAGGGCATGAGCGGTGGTGGGGGGTAACAGGAGAGAGACACGGGGCAGGAGCGGGGGGTGGGGGGCAACAGCAGGGAGACACGGGGCATGAGCGGAGGGTGGGGGATAACAGGAGAGAGACACGGGGCATGACCGGGGGTTGGGGGGGTAACAGGAGAGAGACACAGGGCATGCACGGGGTTGGGGGGAACACGAGGGAGACACGGGCATGAGCGGGGGGTGGAGGGCAACAGCGGGGAGACACTGGGGCATGACCGGGGGGTGGGGGAAACAGCAGGGAGACACGGGGCATGAGGTGGGGTGGGGGGCAACAGGATGGAGACACGGGGCATGAGCAGGGGATGGGGGCAACATCATGGAGACACGGGCATGGGCGGGGGGTGAGGGGAACACGAGGGAGACACAGGGCATGAGCGGTGGTGGGGGGTAACAGGAGAGAGACACGGGGCAGGAGCGGGGGGTGGGGGCAACAGCAGGGAGACACGGGGCATGAGCGGGGGGTGGGGGGTAACAGGAGAGAGACACGTGGAATGAGCGGGGTTGGGGGGAACACGAGGGAGACACGGGGCATTAGCGGGGGGTGGGGGGCAACAGCGGGGAGACACTGGGGCATGACCGGGGGGTGGGGGAAACAGCAGGGAGACACGGGGCATGAGCGGGGGGTGGGTGGAACATGAGGGAGACACGGGGCATGAGAGTAGGGTGGGGGGTAACAGGAGAGAGACACGGGGCATGAGCGGGGGGTGGGGGCAACACTAGGGAGACACAGAGCATGACCGGGGGGTGGGGAGCAACAGAAGGGAGACACGGGGCATGACCGGGGGGTGGAGGCAACAGCAGGGAGACACGGGGCATGAGAGGGGGGTGGCGGGTAACAGGAGAGAGACACGGGGCATGAGAGGGTGGTGAGGGTAACAGGAGAGAGATACGGGGCATGAGCGGGTGGTGGGGGGTAACATGAGAGAGACACGGGACATGAGCGGGGGTCGGGGGTAACAGGAGAGAGACACGGGGCATGAGCGGGGGTGGGGGGCAACAGCAGGGAGACACGGGACATGAGCGGGGTGTGGGGGCAACATGAGAGAGACACAGGGCATGAGCAGGGGGTGGGGGCAACAGCAGGGAGACATGAGGCATGAGCGAGGGGAGGGGGACAACAGCAGGGAGACACTGGGCATGAGCGGGGTTGGGGAGAACATGAGGGAGACACGGGGTATGAGCGGGAGGTGTTGGGCAACAGCATGGAGACATGGGACATGAGTGGGGGTTGAGGGGCAACAGCAGGGAGACACGGGGCATGAGTGGTGGGGCAACAGGAGAGAGACACGGGGTATGAGCGGGGGGTAACAGGAGAGAGACACGGGGCATGAGCAGGAAGTGGGGTGGAACAGGAGAGATACACAGGGATGAGCGGGGGGTGCGTGGCAACAGCAGGGAGACACAAGGCATGACTGGGGAGTGGGGGGCAGCAGGAGAGAGACATGGGGCATGAGAGGATGGTGGGGGTAACGGGAGAGAGACACGGGGCATGAGAGGGGGCTGGGGGGGTAACAGGAGAGAGACACGGGGCATGAGCGGGGCGTATTGGGCAACAGGAGAGAGACACGGGGCATTAGCGGGAAGTGGGGGGCAACAGCAGAGAGACAAGGGCATGACCGGGGGGTGGGGAGCAACAGCAGGGAGACATGGGGCATGACCGAATGGTGGGGGGCAACAGGAGCGAGACATGGGGCATGAGCGTGGGGTGGGGGGCAACAGCAGGGAGACACAGCGCATGAGCGGTGGGTGGGGGTCAACATCAGGGACACACGGGGCATGAGCAGGGGGTGGGGAGTACACGAGGGAGACATAGGGCATGAGTGGGGGGTGGGGGTAACAGGAGAGAGACACAGGGCAAGAGCAGGGGGTGGGGGGCAACAGCAGGGAGACACGGGGCATGAGCGGAGGGTGTGGAGCAACTGCAGGGAGACACGGGGCATGAGCATGGGGTGGGGGATAACAGGAGAGAGACACGGGCATAACCGGGGGTTGGGGGGTAACAGGAGAGAGACACGGGGCATGAGCGGGGTTGGGGGGAACACGAGGGAGACACGGGGCATGAGCGGGGAGTGGGGGGCAACAGCGGGGAGACACTGGGGCATGACCGGGGGGTGGGGGAAACAGCAGGGAGACACGGGGCATGAGGGGGGTGGGGGGCAACAGGAGGGAGACACGGGGCATAAGTGGGGGATGGGGGCAACATCATGGAGACACGGCATGAGCGGGGGGTGAGGGGAACACGAGGGAGACACAGGGCATGAGCGGTGGTGGGGGGTAACAGGAGAGAGACATGGGGCAGGGGCGGGGGGTGGGGGCAACAGCAGGGAGACACGGGGCATGAGCGGGGGGTGGGGGGTAACAGGAGAGAGACACGGGGCATGAGCGGGGTTGGGGGAACACGAGGGAGACACAGGGCATTAGTGGGGGATGGGGGGAAACAGCGAGGAGACACTGGGGCATGACCGGGTGGTGGGGGGAAACAGCAGGGAGACACGGGGCATGAGCGGGGGGTGGGTGGAACATGAGGGAGACACGGGGCATGAGAGTAGGGTGGGGGGTAACAGGAGAGAGACACGGGGCATGAGCGGGGGGTGGGGGCAACACTAGGGAGACACGGAGCATGACCGGGGGTGGGGAGCAACAGAAGGGAGACACGGGGCATGAGCGGGGTGTGGGGGCAACATGAGAGAGACACAGGGCATGAGCAGGGGGTGGGGGCAACAGCAGGGAGACATGAGGCATGAGCGGGCGGAGGGGGACAACAGCAGGGAGACACTGGGCATGAGCGGTGGGTGGGTGGAACATGAGGGAGTCACGGGGCATGAGAGGGGCATGGGGGGTAACAGGAGAGAGACACAGGGCATGAGCGGGGGGTGGGGGCAACACCAGGGAGACACGGGGCATGACTGGGGGGTGGGGGATAGAAGGGAGACATGGGGCATGACCGGGGGGTGGGGGCAACAGCAGGGAGACACGGGGCATGAGAGGGGGTGGGGGTAACAGGAGAGAGACACGGGGCATGAGAGGGGGCTGGGGGTAACAGGAGAGAGATACAGGGCATGAGCGGGGGTGGGGGCAACATGAGAGAGACACAGGGCATGAGCAGGGGGTGGGAGCAACAGCAGGGAGACACGGGGCATGAGCAGGGAGTGGGGGGTAACAGGAGAGAGACACAGGGCATGAGCAGGGGGTTGGGGGCAACAGCAGGGAGACACGGGGCATGACCGGGGGTGAGGGGCAACAGAAGGGAGACACGGGGCATGACTGGGGGTTGGGGGGCAACAGGAGAGAGACACAGGGCATGAGAGGGGGTTGGGGGGTAACATGAGAGAGACACAGGGCATGAGCGGGGATTGGGGGCAACAGCAGGGAGACACAGGGCATGACCGGGGGGTGGGGGGCAACAGGAGAGAGACACGGGGCATGAGCGGGGGTGGGAGGCAACAGCAGGGAGACACAGGGCATGACCGGGGTTGGGGGGCAACAGGAGAGAGACACTGGGCATGAGAGGGGGGTGGGGGGTAACACAAGAGAGACACGGGGCTTGAGCGGGGGGTGGGGGAAACAGGAGGGAGACACGGGGCATGACCGGGTGGTGGGGGTCAACAGGAGAGAGACACGGGGCATGAGAGGTGGGTGGGGGGTAACAGGAGAGAGACACGGGGTATGAGCGGGGGTGGTAGCAACATGAGAGAGACACGGGGCATGAGCGGTAGGTGGAGGGCAACAGCATGGAGACACGGGGCATGAGATTGGGTAGGGGAACACAAGGGAGACACGGGGCATGAGAGGGGGTTGGGGGTAACAGGAGAGAAACACGGGGCATGAGCGGGGGCTGGGATTGCAACAAGAGGGAGACACGGGGCATAAGAGGGGGGTGGGAGGTTACAGGAGAGAGACACAGGGCATGAGCGGGATGTGGGGGGGAACAGCAGGGAGACACGGGGCATGAACCGGGGTAGGGGGAACAGGAGAGAGACACGGGGCATGAGCGGGGGTGGGAGGCAACAGCAGGGAGACACGGGGCATGACGGGGGGTGGGCGGTAACAGGAGAGATACACGGGGCATGAGAGGGGGTGGGGGGCAAAAGCAGAGAAACACGGGGCATGAGTGGGGGGCGGGGGGAAAACGAGGGAGTCACGGGCATGAGCAAGGGGTGGGGGGTAACAGGAGAGAGACACGGGGCATGAGCGAGGGGTGGAGGGCAACAGCAGGGAGACACGGGGCATGACCGGGGGGTGGGGGCAACAGGAGAGAGACACGGGACATGAGAGGGGGTGGGGGTAACAGCAGGGAGACACGGGCATGAGAGCGGGGTGTGGGGTAATAGGAGAGAGACACAGGGCATGAGCGGGGGGTGGGGGCAACAGGAGAGAGACACGGGGCATGAGAAGGGGGTGGTGGTAACAGGAGACAGACACGGGGCATGAGAGGGGGTGGTGGTAACAGGAGAGAGACACTGGGCATGAGAGGGGGTGGGGGGCAAAAGCAGAGAAACACAGGGCATGAGTGGGGGGCGGGGGAACACGAGGGAGACACAGGGCATGAGAGCGGGGGTTGGGGGGCAACAGCAGGGAGACACGGGGCATGACCGGGGGGTGGGGGCAACAGGAGAGAGACACGGGGCATGAGAGGGGTGTGGTGGTAACAGGAGAGAGACAAAGGAGGGGGTGGGGGCAAAATCAGAGAAACACGGGGCATGAGTGGGGGACGGGGGGAACACGAGGGAGACACGGGGCATGAGCGAGGGGTGGGGGGTAACAGGAGAGAGACACGGGGCATGAGCGAGGGGTGGGGGGCAACAGCAGGGAGACACGGGGCATGACCGTGGGGTGGGGGGCAACAGGAGAGAGACACGGGGCATGAGAGGGGGTGGGGGGTAACAGCAGGGAGACACGGGCATGAGAGGGGGGTGTGGGGTAAAAGGAGAGAGACACAGGGCATGAGCGGGGGTGGGGGGTAACAGGGGAGAGACACGGGGCATGAGCGGGAGGTGTTGGGCAACAGCAGGGAGACACGGACCATGAGCGGGGTTGAGGGGCACCAGCAGGGAGACACGGGGCATGAGTGGGGGGCAACAGGAGAGAGACACGGGGTATGAGCGGGGGGGGTAACAGGAGAGAGACACGGGGCATGAGCAGGAAGTGGGGTGTAACAGGAGAGATACACAGGGATGAGCGGGGGGTGCGTGGCAACAGCAGGGAGACACAAGGCATGACTGGTGGGTGGGGGGCAGCAGGAGAGAGACATGGGGCATGAGAGGATGGTGGGGGGTAACGGGAGAGAGACACAGGGCATGAGAGGGGGCTGGGGGGTAACAGGAGAGAGACAGGGGGCATGAGCGGGGCGTATTGGGCAACAGGAGAGAGACACGGGCATTAGCGGGAAGTGGGGGGCAACAGCAGGGAGACACGGGGCATGACCGGGGGGTGGGGAGCAACAGCAGGGAGACATAGGGCATGACCGGAGGGTGGGGGGCAACAGGAGCGAGACATGGGGCATGAGCGTGGGGTGGGGGGCAACAGCAGGGAGACACGGGGCATGAGCAGGGGGTGGGGGATAACAGGAGAGAGACACGGGGCATGAGCAGGGGTTGGGGGCAACAGGAGGGAGGCACGGGGCATGAGCGGGGGATGGGGGCAACATCATGGACACACGGGCATGAGCGGGGGGTGAGGGGAACACGAGGGAGACACAGGGCATGAGCGGTGGTGGGGGGTAACAGGAGAGAGACACGGGGCATGAGCGGGGGGGTGGGGGCAACAGCAGGGAGACACAGGGCATGAGCGACGGGTGGGGGCAACAGCAGGGAGACACGGGCATGAGCAGGGGGTGGGGGGTAACAGGAGAGAGACATGGGGCATGAGCGGGGGGTGGAGGGCAACGCTAGGGAGACACGGAGCATGACCGGGGGGTGGGGGGCAACAGGAGAGAGACACGGGGCATGAGAGGGGGTGGGGGGTAACAACAGGGAGACACGGACATGAGAGGGGGGTGGGGGGCAACAGGCGAGAGACACGGGGCATGTGAGGGGGTAGGGGGTAACAGGAGGGAGACACGGGCATGAGAGGGGGGTGTGGGGTAAAAGGAGAGAGATACAGGGCATGAGCGGGGTGGGGGGTAACAGGGGAGAGACACGGGGCATGAGCGGGAGGTGTTGGGCAACAGCAGGGAGACACGGGACATGAGCAGGGTTGAGGGGCAACAGCAGGGAGACACCGGGCATGAGTGGGGGGGCAACAGGAGAGAGACACGGGGTATGAGCGGGGGGGTCATAGGAGAGAGACACGGGGCATGAGCAGGAAGTGGGGTGTAACAGGAGAGATACACAGGGATGAGCGGGGGTGCGTGGCAACAGCAGGGAGACACAAGGCATGACTGGAGGGTGGGGGGCAACAGGAGAGAGACATGGGGCATGATAGGATGGTGGGGGTAACGGGAGAGAGACACGGGGCATGAGAGGGGGGTGGGGGGTAACAGGAGAGAGATAGGGGGCATGAGCAGTGCGTATTGGGCAACAGGAGAGAGACACGGGGCATTAGCGGGAAGTGGGGGACCACAGCAGGGAGACACGGGGCATGACCGGGGGGTGGGGAGCAACAGCAGGGAGACATGGGGCATGACCGGAGGGTGGGAGGCAACAGGAGCGAGACATGGGGCATGAGCGTGGGGTGGGGGGCAACAGCAGGGAGACACGGGGCATGAGCAGGGGGTGGGGGATAACAGGAGAGAGACACGGGGCATGAGCAGGGGATGGGGGCAACAGGAGGGAGACACGGGGCATGAGGGGGGGATGGGGGCAACATCATGGAGACACGGGCATGAGCGGGGGTGAGGGGAACACGAGGGAGACACAGGGCATGAGCGGTGGTGGGGGGTAACAGGAGAGAGACACAGGGCATGATCGGGGGTGGGGGCATCAGCAGGGAGACACAGGGCATGAGCGGGGGGTGGGGGCAACAGCAGGGAGACACGGGGCATGAGCGGGGGGCGGGTTAACATGAGGGAGACACGGGGCATTAGAGGAGGGTGGGGGGTAACAGGAGAGAGACACGGGGCATGAGCGGGGGGTGGGGGGCAACACTAGGGAGACACGGAGCATGACCAGGGGGTGGGGAGCAACAGAAGGGAGACACAGGGCATGACCGGGGGGTGGAGGAAACAGCAGGGAGACACGAGGCATGAGAGGGGGGTGGGGGGTAACAGGAGAGAGACACGGGGCATGAGAGGGAGGTGGGGTAACAGGAGAGAGATACGGGGCATGAGCAGGGGGGTGAGGGGTAACATGAGAGAGACACGGGACATGAGCGGGGGGTCGGGGGTAAAAGGAGAGAGACACTGGGCATGAGCGGGGGGTGGGGGGCAACAGCAGGGAGACACAGGGCATGAGCGGGGGGTGGGGGCAACATGGAGAGACACAGGGCATGAGCAGGGTTGGGGAGAACATGAGGGAGACACGGGGTATGAGCGGAGGTGGGGGGCAACAGCGGGGAGACACGGGGCATGACTGGGGGTGGGGGAAACAGAAGGGAGACACGGGGCATGAGCGGTGGGTGGGTGGAACATGAGGGAGACATGGGGCATAAGCGGGGGGTGGGGGCAACACCAGGGAGACACGGGGCATGACTGGGGGGTAATGGCAATAGAAGGGAGACACGGGGCATGACCGGGGGTGGGGGCAACAGCAGGGAGACACAGGGCATGAGAGGGGGTGGGGGTAACAGGAGAGAGATACAGGGCATGAGCAGGGGTGGGGGGTAACAGGAGAGAGCCACGGGGCATGAGCGTGGGGTCGGGGGTAACATGAGAGAGACACGGGGCATGAGCAGGGGGTGGGGGGCAACAGCAGGGAGACACGGGGCATGAGCGGGGAGTGGGGGCAACATGAGAGAGACACAGGGCATGAGCAGGGGGTGGGGGCAACAGCAGGGAGACACGGGGCATGAGCGGGGAGTGGGGGTAACAGGAGAGAGACACACGGCATGAGCAGGGGGTTGGGGGCAACAGCAGGGAGACACGGGGCATGACCGGGGGTGGGGGGCAACAGAAGGGAGACACGGGGCATGACCGGGGGTTGGGGGGCAACAGGAGAGAGACACAGGGCATGAGAGGGGTTGGGGGGTAACAGGAGAGAGACATGGGGCATGCAAGGGGGGTGGGGGGTAACAGGAGAGAGACACAGGGTATGAGCGGGGATTGGGGGGCAACAGCAGGGAGACACAGGGCATGACCGGGGGGTGGGGGGCAACAGGAGAGAGACACGTGGCATGAGAGGGGGTGTGGGGTAACACAAGAGAGACACGGAGCTTGAGCGGGGGGTGGGGGGAAACAGGAGGGAGACACGGGGCATGACCGGGTGGTGGGGGTCTACAGGAGAGAGACACGGGGCATGAGAGGTGGGTGGGGGGTAACAGGAGAGAGACACGGGGCATGAGCGGGGGTGGTGGCAACATGAGAGAGACACGGGGCATGAGTGGGGGGTGGAGGGCAACAGCATGGAGACACGGGGCATGAGCGGGGGTAGCGGAACACAAGGGAGACACGGGGCATGAGAGGGGATTGGGGGTAACAGGAGAGAGACACGGGGCATGAGCGGGGGCTGGGGGGCAACAAGAGGGAGACACGGGGCATAATAGGGGGGTGGGAGGTAACAGGAGAGAGACACGGGCATGAGCGGGATGTGGGGGGGAACAGCAGGGAGACACGGGGCATGAACGGGGGTAGGGGGAACAGGAGAGAGACACGGGGCATGAGCGGGGGGTGGGAGGCAACAGCAGGGAGACACGGGGCATGACGGGGAGTGGGGGGTAACAGGAGAGATACACGGGGCATGAGAGGGGGTGGGTGGCAAAAGCAGGGAGACACGGGGCATGACCAGTGGGTGGGGGGCAACAGGAGAGAGAAACGGGGCATGATAGGGGGTGGGGGGTAACAGCAGGGAGACACCGGCATGAGAGCGGGGTGTGAGGTAACAGAAGAGAGACACAGGGCATGAGCGGGGGGTGGGGGCATCAGGAGAGAGACACAGGGCATGAGAAGGGGGTGGTGGTAACAGGAGAGAGACACGGGGCATGAGAGGGGGTGGTGGTAATAGGAGAGAGACACAGGGCATGAGAGGGGGTGGGGGGCAAAAGCACACAAACACAGGGCATGAGTGGGGGCGGGGGAACACGAGGGAGACACGGGGCATGAGAGCGGGGGGCAACAGCAGGGAGACACGGGGCATGAGCAGGGGGTGGGGCGCAACAGCAGGGTGACACAGGGCATGACCGGTTGGTGGGGGGCAACAGCAGGGAGACACGGGGCATGACCGGGGGGTCGGGGGCAACAGGAGAGAGACACAGGGAATGAGAGGGGTGTGGTGGTAACAGGAGAGAGACACAGGGCATGAGAGGGGGTGGGGGCAAAAGCAGAGAAACACGGGGCATGAGTGGGGGACGGGGGGAACACGAGAGAGACACGGGGCATGAGCGAGGGGTGGGGGGTAACAGGAGAGAGACACAGTGCATGAGAGGGGGGTGTGGGGTAAAAGGAGAGAGACACAGGGCATGAGCGGGGTGGGGGCAACAGGAGAGAGACACGGGGCATGAGCGGGGGTGGGGGGCAAGAGGAGAGAGACACGGGGCATGAGGGCAGGGTTTGGGGCAACAGCAGCGAGACACGGGGCATGAGAGGGGGTGGGGGGCAAAAGCAGAGAAACACAGGGCATGAGTGGGGGGTGGGGGAACACGAGGGAGACACGGGGCATGAGAACGGGGGGTGGGGGGCAACAGCAGGGAGAAACGGGGCGTGAGCGGGGGTGGGGAGCAACAACAGGGTGACACAGGGCATGACCGGTTGGTGGGGGGCAACAGCAGGGAGACACGGGGCATGACCGGGGGGTCGGGGGCAACAGGAGAGAGACACGGGGCATGAGAGGGGTGTGGTGGTAACAGGAGAGAGACACAGGGCATGAGAGGGGGTGGGGGGCAAAAGCAGAGAAACATAGGCATGAGTGGGGGGCGGGGGGAACACAAGGGAGACATGGGGCATGAGCGAGGGGTGGGGGGTAACAGGAGAGAGACACGGGGCATGAGCGAGGGGTGGGGGGCAACAGCAGGGAGACACGGGGCATGACCGGGGGGTGGGGGCAACAGGAGAGAGAAACGGGGCATGAGAGGGGAGTGGGGGGTAACAGGAGAGAGACACGGGCATGAGAGGGGGGTGTGGGGTAAAAGGAGAGAGACACAGGGCATGAGCGGGGGTGGGGGCAACAGGAGAGAGACATGGGGCATGAGCGGGGGTGGGGGGCAAGAGGAGAGAGACACGGGGCATGAGCGGAGGGTGGGGGGCAACATCAGGGAGACACGGGGCATGAGAGGGGGGTGTGGGGTAACAGGGGAGAGACACGGGGCATGAGCAGGGGGTGGGGGGTCAACAGCAGGGAGACTCGGGGCATGAGCGGGGGGTGAGGGGCAACAGCAGGGAGACACGGGGCATGAGCAGGGGGCAACAGGAGAGAGACACGGGGCATGAGCGGGCGGTGGAGGGTAACAGGAGAGAGACACGGGGCATGAGCGGGCGGTGGGGGGTAACAGGAAAGAGAAAAGTGAAAGAGCAAGGGGTGTGCGGGGCAACAGCAGGGAGACACGGGGACTGAGCGTGGGTTCGGGGGTAACAGGAGAGAGACACAGGGATGAGCAGGGGGTGCGTGGCAACAGCAGGGAGACACAGGGAATGAGCTGGAGGTGGGGGGAAACAGCAGGGAGACATGGAGCATGACCGGGGGGTGGTGGGCAACAGGAGAGAGACACGGGGCATGAGAGGGGGGTGGGGGGTAACAGGAGAGAGACACGGGGCACGTGCGGGGGATGGGGGGGCAACAGGAGAGAGATACGGGGCATGAGCTGAGGGTGGGGGGCAACAGCAGGGAGATACGGGGCATGGGAGGGGGTGTGGGGTAACAGGAGAGAGAAACGGGGCATGAGCAGGGGGGTGGAGGCAATAGGAGAGAGACATGGGGCATCAGCGGGGGTGGGGGGTAACAGGAGAGAGACACAGGGCATGAGCGGGGGGTGGGGGGCAACAGGAGAGAGACACGGGGCATGAGTGGTGGTGGGGGGTAACAGGGGAGAGACACGGGGCATGAGCGGGGGTTGAGGGGCAACAGCAGGGAGACACGGGGCATGAGCGGGGGGCAACAGGGGAGAGACACGGGGCATGAGCAGGGGGTGGGAGGTAACAGGAGAGAGACACGGAGCATGAGCGGGGGTGGGGTGTAATAGGAGAGAGACACAGGGATGAGCGGGGGGTGCGTGGCAACAGCAGTGAGACACAGGGCATTACTGGGGGTGAGGGGCAGAAGGAGAGAGACACGGGGCAGGAGAGGGGGGTGGGGGGTAACAGGAGAGAGACATAGGGCATGAGAGGGGCGTGGGGGGTAACAGGAGAGAGACAGAGGGCATGAGCGGGGCATGGGGGCAACAGCAGGGAGACACGTGGCATGAGCGGGGGGTGGGGGGTAACAGGAGAGAGACACAGGGCATGAGAGCGGGGTGGGGGGCAACAGCAGAGAGACACAGGACATGAGCGGGGTGGGGGCAACAGGAGAGAGACACGGGGCATGAGCGGGGGTGGGGGGCAAGAGGAGAGAGACACGGGGCATGAGGGCAGGGTTTGGGGCAACAGCAGCGAGACACGGGGCATGAGAGGGGGTGGGGGGCAAAAGCAGAGAAACACAGGGCATGAGTGGGGGGTGGGGGAACACGAGGGAGACACGGGGCATGAGAGCGGGGGGTGGGGGGCAACAGCAGGGAGACACGGGGCGTGAGCGGGGGTGGGGAGCAACAACAGGGTGACACAGGGCATGACCGGTTGGTGGGGGGCAACAGCAGGGAGACACGGGGCATGACCAGGGGGTCGGGGGCAACAGGAGAGAGACACGGGGCATGAGAGGGGTGTGGTGGTAACAGGAGAGAGACACAGGGCATGAGAGGGGGTGGGGGGCAAAAGCAGAGAAACATAGGCATGAGTGGGGGGCGGGGGGAACACAAGGGAGACACGGGGCATGAGCGAGGGGTGGGGGGTAACAGGAGAGAGACACGGGGCATGAGCGAGGGGTGGGGGGCAACAGCAGGGAGACACGGGGCATGACCGGGGGGTGGGGGCAACAGGAGAGAGAAACGGGGCATGAGAGGGGAGTGGGGGGTAACAGGAGAGAGACACGGGCATGAGAGGGGGGTGTGGGGTAAAAGGAGAGAGACACGGGGCATGAGAGGTGGGTGGGGGGTAACAAAAGAGAGAAACGGGGCATGAGCGGGGGTGGTGGTAACATAAGAGAGACACGGGGCATGAGCGGGGGGTGGAGGGTAACAGCATGGAGACACGGGGCATGAGCGGGGGGTAGGGGAACACAAGGGAGACACAGGGCATGAGAGGGGGTTGTGGGTAACAGGAGAGAGCAGGGCGTGCGTGGCAACAGCAGGGTGACACAGGGAATGAGCTGGAGGTGGGGGGAAACAGCAGGGAGACATGGAGCATGACCGGGGGGTGGTGGGCAACAGGAGAGAGACACGGGGCATGAGAGGGGGGTGGGGGGTAACAGGAGAGAGACACGGGGCACGTGCGGGGGATGGGGGGGCAACAGGAGAGAGATACCGGGCATGAGCTGAGGGTGGGGGGCAACAGCAGGGAGATACGGGGCATGGGAGGGGGTGTGGGGTAACAGGAGAGAGAAACGGGGCATGAGCAGGGGGGTGGAGGCAATAGGAGAGAGACATGGGGCATCAGCGGGGGTGGGGGGTAACAGGAGAGAGACACAGGGCATGAGCGGGGGGTGGGGGGCAACAGGAGAGAGACACGGGGCATGAGTGGTGGTGGGGGGTAACAGGGGAGAGACACGGGGCATGAGCGGGGGTTGAGGGGCAACAGCAGGGAGACACGGGGCATGAGTGGGGGGCAACAGGGGAGAGACACGGGGCATGAGCGGGGGTTCGGGGGTAACAGGAGAGAGACACAGGGATGAGCAGGGCGTGCGTGGCAACAGCAGTGAGACACAGGGCATTACTGGGGGTGAGGGGCAGAAGGAGAGAGACACGGGGCATGACAAGGGGTGGGGGGCAACAGCAGGGAGACATGGGGCATGAGAGGGTGGTGGGGGGAACACGAGGGAGACACGGGATATGAGAGGGGGTGGGAGGTAACACAAGAGAGACACAGAGCTTGAGCGGGGGTTGGGGGGAAACAGGAGAGAGACACGGGGCATGAGAGGTGGGTGAGGGGTAACAAAAGAGAGAAACGGGGCATGAGCGGGGGTGGTGGTAACATGAGAGAGACACGGGGCATGAGCGGGGGGTGGAGGGTAACAGCATGGAGACACGGGGCATGAGCGGGGGGTAGGGGAACACAAGGGAGACACAGGGCATGAGAGGGGGTTGGGGGTAACAGGAGAGAGACACGGGGCATGAGCGGGGGGTGAGGGGCAACAGCAGGGAGACACGGGGCATGAGCGGGGGGCAACAGGAGAGAGACACGGGGCATGAGCGGGCGGTGGAGGGTAACAGGAGAGAGACACGGGGCATGAGCGGGCGGTGGGGGGTAACAGGAAAGAGAAAAGTGAAAGAGCAAGGGGTGTGCGGGGCAACAGCAGGGAGACACGGGGCCTGAGCGGGGGTTCGGGGGTAACAGGAGAGAGACACAGGGATGAGCAGGGCGTGCGTGGCAACAGCAGGGAGACACAGGGAATGAGCTGGAGGTGGGGGGAAACAGCAGGGAGACACGGAGCATGAGCAGGGTAGGGGCAACAGCGGGGAGTGGGGGGCAACAGAAGGGAGACACGGGGCATGACCGGGGGGTGGGGGCAACAGGAGAGAGACATGGGGCATGAGAGGGGGGTGTGGGGAAACAGGAGAGAGACACGGGGCATGAGAGGGGGGTGAGGGGTAACAGGAGAAAGATACGGGGCATGAGCAGGGGGGTGGGGGGCAACAGCAGTGAGACACGGGGCATGACCGGGGAGTGGGGGGCAACAGGAGAGAGACACGGGGCATGAGAGGGGGGTAACAGGAGAGAGACACAGGGCATGAGCGTGGGGTGGGGGCAACAGGAGAGAGACACGGGGCATGAGCGGGGGTGGGGGGCAAGAGGAGAGAGACATGGAGCATGAGCGGAGGGAGGGGGCAACAGCAGGGAGACACGGGGCATGAGAGGGGGGTGTGGGGTAACAGGACAGAGACACGGCACATGAGCAGGGGGTAACAGGAGAGAGACACGGGGCATAAGCAGGGGGTGGGGGGCAACAGGAGAGAAACACGGGGCATGAGAGGGGGCTGGGGGTAACAGGAGAGAGATACAGGGCATGAGCGGGAGGGTGGGGGGTAACAGGAGAGAGCCACAGGGCATGAGCGGGGGGTTGGGGGTAACAGGAGAGAGACACGGGGCATGAGCGGGGGGTGGAGGGCAACAGCAGGGAGATACGGGGCATGAGCGGGGGGTGGGGGCAACATGAGAGAGACACAGGGCATGAGCAGGGGGTGGGGGCAACAGCAGGGAGACACGGGGCATGAGCGGGGAGTGGGGGTAACAGGAGAGAGACACAGGGCATGAGCAGGGGGGTGGGGGGTAACAGGAGAGAGACATGGGGCATGTAAGGGGGGGTGGGGAGTAACAGGAGAGAGACACAGGGCATGAGCGGGGATTGGGGGGCAACAGCAGGTAGACACAGGGCATGACCGGGGGGTGGGCGGCAACAGGAGAGAGACATGTGGCATGAGAGGGGGTGGGGGGGTAACAGGAGAGAGACACAGGGCATGCGCGGGGGGTGGGAGGCAACAGCAGGGAGACACAGGGCATGACCGGGGTTGGGGGGCAACAGGAGAGAGACACTGGGCATGAGAGGGGGGTGGGGGTAACAGGAGAGAGACAAGGGGCATGAGCGGGGGTGGGGGGAAACAGAAGAGAGGCAAGGGGCATGAGCGGGGGGTGGGGGGCAACAGCAGGGAGACACGGGGCATGAGCAGGGGTGGGGGGCAACATCAGGGAGACATGGGGCATGAGAGGGTGGTGGGGGGAACACGAGGGAGACACGGGATATGAGAGGGGGGTGGGAGGTAACACAAGAGAGACACAGAGCTTGAGCGGGGGTTGGGGGGAAACAGGAGAGAGACACGGGGCATGAGAGGTGGGTGGGGGGTAACAAAAGAGAGAAACGGGGCATGAGCGGGGGTGGTGGTAACATGAGAGAGACACGGGGCATGAGCGGGGGGTGGAGGGTAACAGCATGGAGACACGGGGCATGAGCGGGGGTAGGGGAACACAAGGGAGACACAGGGCATGAGAGGGGGTTGGGGGTAACAGGAGAGAGACACGGGGCATGAGCGGGGGGTGAGGGGCAACAGCAGGGAGACACGGGGCATGAGCGGGGGGCAACAGGAGAGAGACACGGGGCATGAGCGGGCGGTGGAGGGTAACAGGAGAGAGACACGGGGCATGAGCGGGCGGTGGGGGGTAACAGGAAAGAGAAAAGTGAAAGAGAAAGGGGTGTGCGGGGCAACAGCAGGGAGACACGGGGCCTGAGCGGGGGTTCGGGGGTAACAGGAGAGAGACACAGGGATGAGCAGGGCGTGCGTGGCAACAGCAGTGAGACACAGGGCATTACTGGGGGTGAGGGGCAGAAGGAGAGAGACACGGGGCATGAGAGGGGGGTGGGGGGTAACAGGAGAGAGACATAGGGCATGAGAGGGGCGTGGGCGGTAACAGGAGAGAGACAGAGGGCATGAGCGGGGCATGGGGGCAACAGCAGGGAGACACGTGGCATGAGCGGGGGGTGGGGGGTAACAGGAGAGAGACACAGGGCATGAGAGCGGGGTGGGGGGCAACAGCAGAGAGACACGGGGCATGAGCGGGGGGTGGGGTGCTACTGCAGGGAGACACGAGGCATGAGCAGGGGGTGGGGATAACAGGAGAGAGACAAAGGGCATGAGCGAGGGGTTCGGGGGCAACAGGAGGGAGACACGTTGCATGAGCGGGGGATGGGGGGAAACACAGGGAGACACGGGCATGAGTGGGGCGTGGGGGGAACACGAGGGAGACACGGGGCATGAGCGGGGGTGGGGGTAACAGGAGAGAGACAAGGGGCATGGGGGGCAACAGCAGGGAGACACGGGGCATGACTGGGAGGTGGGGGGTAACAGGAGAGAGACACGGGGCATGAGCGCGGGTGGGGGGAACACAAGGGAGACACGGGGCATGAGCGGGGGGTGGGGGTAACAGGAGAGAGACACGGGGCATGAGCGGGGGGTGGAGGGCAACAGCAGGGAGACACGAGGCTTGAGCAGGGCGTGGGGGGCAACAGCAGGGAGATCCGGGGCATGAGCGGTGTGTGGGGGGAAAACGAGGGAGACACGGGGTATGAGCGGGGGTGGGGGGCAACCGCGGGGAGACAAGGGGCATGACCGGGGTGGTTGAAACAGCAGGGAGACATGGGGCATGAGCAGGGGGTGGGGGGAACATGAGGGAGACACGGGACATAAGAGGGGGGTGGGGGGTAACAGGAGAAAGACACGGAGCATGAGCAGGGTAGGGGCAACAGCGGGGAGTGGGGGGCAACAGAAGGGAGACACGGGGCATGACCGGGGGGTGGGGGCAACAGGAGAGAGACACGGGGCATGAGAGGGGGGTGTGGGGAAACAGGAGAGAGATACGGGGCATGAGAGGGGGGTGAGGGGTAACAGGAGAAAGATACGGGGCATGAGCAGGGGGGTGGGGGGCAACAGCAGTGAGACACGGGGCATGACCGGGGAGTGGGGGGCAACAGGAGAGAGACACGGGGCATGAGAGGGGGGTAACAGGAGAGAGACACAGGGCATGAGCGTGGGGTGGGGGCAACAGGAGAGAGACACGGGGCATGAACGGGAGTGGGGGGCAAGAGGAGAGAGACATGGGGCATGAGCGGAGGGTGGGGGGCAACAGCAGGGAGACACGGGGCATGAGAGGGTGGTGTGGGGTAACAGGACAGAGACACGGCACATGAGCAGGGGGTAACAGGAGAGAGACACGGGGCATGAGCAGGGGGTGGGGGGCAACAGGAGAGAAACACGGGGCATGAGAGGGGGCTGGGGGTAACAGGAGAGAGATACAGGGCATGAGCGGGGGCGTGGGGGGTAACAGGAGAGAGCCACAGGGCATGAGCAGGGGGTTGGGGGTAACAGGAGAGAGACACGGGGCATGAGCGGGGGGTGGAGGGCAACAGCAGGGAGATACGGGGCATGAGCGGGGGGTGGGAGCAACATGAGAGAGACACAGGGCATGAGCAGGGGGTGGGGGCAACAGCAGGGAGACACGGGGCATGAGCGGGGAGTGGGGGTAACAGGAGAGAGACACAGGGCATGAGCAGGGGGGTGGGGGGTAACAGGAGAGAGACATGGGGCATGCAAGGGGGGGTGGGGAGTAACAGGAGAGAGACACAGGGCATGAGCGGGGTTTGGGGGGCAACATCAGGGAGACACAGGGCATGACCGGGGGTGGGCGGCAACAGGAGAGAGACATGTGGCATGAGAGGGGGTGGGGGGGTAACAGGAGAGAGACACAGGGCATGCGCGGGGGGTGGGAGGCAACAGCAGGGAGACACAGGGCATGACCGGGGTTGGGGGGCAACAGGAGAGAGACACTGGGCATGAGAGGGGGGTGGGGGTAACAGGAGAGAGACAAGGGGCATGAGCGGGGTTGGGGGGTAACAGAAGAGAGGCAAGGGGCATGAGCGGGGGGTGGGGGGCAACAGCAGGGAGACACGGGGCATGAGCAGGGGTGGGGGGCAACAGCAGGGAGACATGGGGTATGAGCGGGGGTGGGGGGCAACCGCGGGGAGACAAGGGGCATGACCGGGGTGGTTGAAACAGCAGGGAGACATGGGGCATGAGCAGGGGGTGGGGGGAACATGAGGGAGACACGGGACATAAGAGGGGGGTGGGGGGTAACAGGAGAAAGACACGGAGCATGAGCAGGGTAGGGGCAACAGCGGGGAGTGGGGGGCAACAGAAGGGAGACACGGGGCATGACCGGGGGTGGGGCAACAGGAGAGAGACACGGGGCATGAGAGGGGGGTGTGGGGAAACAGGAGAGAGACACGGGGCATGAGAGGGGGGTGAGGGGTAACAGGAGAAAGATACGGGGCATGAGCAGGGGGGTGGGGGGCAACAGCAGTGAGACACGGGGCATGACCGGGGAGTGGGGGGCAACAGGAGAGAGACACGGGGCATGAGAGGGGGGTAACAGGAAAGAGACACAGGGCATGAGCGTGGGGTGGGGGCAACAGGAGAGAGACACGGGGCATGAGCGGGGGTGGGGGGCAAGAGGAGAGAGACATGGGGCATGAGCGGAGGGTGGGGGGCAACAGCAGGGAGACACGGGGCATGAGAGGGTGGTGTGGGGTAACAGGACAGAGACACGGCACATGAGCAGGGGGTAACAGGAGAGAGACACGGGGCATGAGCAGGGGGTGGGGGGCAACAGGAGAGAAACACGGGGCATGAGAGGGGGCTGGGGGTAACAGGAGAGAGATACAGGGCATGAGCGGGGGGGTGGGGGGTAACAGGAGAGAGCCACAGGGCATGAGCAGGGGGTTGGGGGTAACAGGAGAGAGACACGGGGCATGAGCGGGGGGTGGAGGGCAACAGCAGGGAGATACGGGGCATGAGCGGGGGGTGGGGGCAACATGAGAGAGACACAGGGCATGAGCAGGGGGTGGGGGCAACAGCAGGGAGACACGGGGCATGAGCGGGGAGTGGGGGTAACAGGAGAGAGACACAGGGCATGAGCAGGGGGGTGGGGGGTAACAGGAGAGAGACATGGGGCATGCAAGGGGGGTGGGGAGTAACAGGAGAGAGACACAGGGCATGAGCGGGGATTGGGGGGCAACAGCAGGGAGACACAGGGCATGACCGGGGGGGTGGGCGGCAACAGGAGAGAGACATGTGGCATGAGAGGGGGTGGGGGGGTAACAGGAGAGAGACACAGGGCATGCGCGGGGGGTGGGAGGCAACAGCAGGGAGACACAGGGCATGACCGGGGTTGGGGGGCAACAGGAGAGAGACACGGGGCATGAGCAGGGGTGGGGGCAACAGCAGGGAGACATGGGGCATGAGCAGGGGTGGGGGCAACAGCAGGGAGACATGGGGCATGAGAGGGTGGTGGGGGGAACACGAGGGAGACACGGGATATGAGAGGGGGGTGGGAGGTAACACAAGAGAGACACAGAGCTTGAGCGGGGGTTGGGGGGAAACAGGAGAGAGACACGGGGCATGAGAGGTGGGTGGGGGGTAACAAAAGAGAGAAACGGGGCATGAGCGGGGGTGGTGGTAACATGAGAGAGACACGGGGCATGAGCGGGGGTGGAGGGTAACAGCATGGAGACACGGGGCATGAGCGGGGGGTAGGGGAACACAAGGGAGACACAGGGCATGAGAGGGGGTTGGGGGTAACAGGAGAGAGACACGGGGCATGAGTGGGGGCTGGGGGGCAACAAGAGGGAGACACGGGGCATAAGAGGGGGGTGGGAGGTAACAGGAGAGAGACACGGGGCATGAGCGGGATGTGGGGGGGAACAGCAGGGAGACACGGGGCATGAACGGGGGCAGGGGGAACAGGAGAGAGACACGGGGCATGAGCGGGGAGTGGGAGGCAACAGCAGGGAGACACGGGGCATGACGGGGGTGGGGGGTAACAGGAGAGATACACGGGGCATGAGAGGGGGTGGGGGGCAAAAGCAGAGAAACACGGGGCATGAGTGGGGGGCGGGGGGAACACGAGGGAGACACGGGGCATGAGCGAGGGGTGGGGGGTAACAGGAGAGATACACGGGGCATGAGCAAGGTGTGGGGGGCAACAGCAGGGAGACACGGGGCAAGACCGGGGGGTGGGGGGCAACAGGAGAGAGACACGGGGCATGAGAGGGGGTGGGGGGTAACAGCAGGGAGACACGGGCATGAGAGGGGGGTGTGGGGTAACAGGAGAGAGACACAGGGCATGAGCGGGGGGTGGGGGCAACAGGAGAGAGACACGGGGCATGAGAAGGGGGTGGTGGTAACAGGAGAGAGACACGGGGCATGAGAGGGGGTGGTGGTAACAGGAGAGAGACACAGGGCATGAGAGGGGGTGGGGGGCAAAAGCAGAGAAACACAGGGCATGAGTGGGGGGCGGGGGAACACGAGGTGGACACGGGGCATGAGAGCGGGGGGCAACAGCAGGGAGACACGGGGCATGAGCGGGGGGTGGGGCGCAACAGCAGGGTGACACAGGGCATGACCGGTTGGTGGGGGGCAACAGCAGGGAGACACGGGGCATGACCGGGGGGTCGTGGGCAACAGGAGAGAGACACGGGACATGAGAGGGGTGTGGTGGTAACAGGAGAGAGACACAGGGCATGAGAGGGGGTGGGGGCAAAAGCAGAGAAACACGGGGCATGAGTGGGGGGTGGGGGGAACACGAGGGAGACACGGGGCATGAGCGAGGGGTGGGGTGTAACAGGAGAGAGACAAAGGGCATGAGCGAGGGGTGGGGGGCAACAGCAGGGAGACACGGGGCATGACCGGGGGGTGGGGGGCAACAGGAGAGAGACACAGGGCATGAGAGGGGGTGGGGGTAACAGCAGGGAGACACAGGCATGAGAGGGGGGTGTGGGGTAAAAGGAGAGAGACACAGGGCATGAGCGGGGGGTGGGGGCACCAGGAGAGATACACTGGGCATGAGCGGGTGGTGGGGGGCAACAGCAGGGAGACACGGGGCAAGACCGGGGGGTGGGGGCAACAGGAGAGAGACACGGGGCATAAGAGGGGGTAGGGGGGCAACAGCAGGGAGACACGGGCATGAGAGGGGGGTGTGGGGTAACAGGAGAGAGACACAGGGCATGAGCGGGGGGTGGGGGCAACAGGAGAGAGACACGGGGCATGAGAAGGGGGTGGTGGTAACAGGAGAGAGACATGGGGCATGAGAGGGGGTGGTGGTAACAGGAGAGAGAAACAGGGCATGAGAGGGGGTGGGGGGCAAAAGCAGAGAAACACAGGGCATGAGTGGGGGGCGGGGGGAACACGAGGGAGACACGGGGCATGAGCGAGGGGTGGGGTGTAACAGGAGAGAGACAAAGGGCATGAGCGAGGGGTGGGGGGCAACAGCAGGGAGACACGGGGCATGACCGGGGGGTGGGGGGCAACAGGAGAGAGACACAGGGCATGAGAGGGGGTGGGGGTAACAGCAGGGAGACACAGGCATGAGAGGGGGGTGTGGGGTAAAAGGAGAGAGACACAGGGCATGAGCGGGGGGTGGGGGCACCAGGAGAGATACACTGGGCATGAGCGGGTGGGGGACAAGAGGAGAGAGACACGGGGCATGAGCGGAGGGTGGGGGGCAACAGCAGGGAGACACGGGGCATGAGAGGGGGATGGGGGCAAAAGCAGAGAAACACAGGGCATGAGTGGGGGCGGGGGAACACGAGGGAGACACGGGGCATGAGAGCGGGGGGTGGGGGCAACAGCAGGGAGACACGGGGCATGAGAGGGGGTGGGGGGCAAATGCAGAGAAACACAGGGCATGAGTGGGGGGCGGGGGAACACGAGGGAGACACGGGGCATGAGAGCGGGGGGTGGGGGGCAACAGCAGGGAGACACGGGGCATGAGCGGGGGGTGGGGAGCAACAGCAGGGTGACACAGGGCATGACCGGTTGGTGGGGGCAACAGCAGGGAGACACGGGGCATGACCGGGGGGTCGGGGACAACAGGAGAGAGACACGGGTCATGAGAGGGGGTGGGGGGCAAAAGCAGAGAAACACGGGGCATGAGTGGGGGGCGGGGGGAACACGAGGGAGACACCGGGCATGAGCGAGAGGTGGGGGGTAACAGGAGAGAGACACAGGGCATGAGAGGGGGTGGGGGGCAAAAGCAGAGAAACACGGGGCATGAGTGGGGGGCGGGGGAAACACGAGGGAGACACGGGGCATGAGCGAGGGGTGGGGGGTAACAGGAGAGAGACACGGGGCATGAGCGAGGGGTGGGGGGCAACAGCAGGGAGACACGGGGGATGGGGGGCAACAGGAGAGAGACACGGGGCATGAGAGGGGGTGGGGGGTAACAGGAGAGAGACACGGGCATGAGAGGGGGGTGTGGGGTAAAAGGAGAGAGACACAGGGCATGAGCGGGGGTGGGGGCAACAGGAGAGAGACACGGGGCATGAGCGGGGGTGGGGGGCAACAGCAGGGAGACACGGGGCATGAGCAGGGGGGCAACAGGAGAGAGACTCGGGGCATGAGCGGGGGGTGGGGGTAACAGGAGAGAGACACGGGGCATGAGCGGGCGGTGGGGGGTAACAGGAAAGAGAAAAGTGAAAGAACAAGGGGTGTGCGGGGCAACAGCAGGGAGACACGGGGCATGAGCCGGGGTTCGGGGGTAACAGGAGAGAGACACAGGGATGAGCAATGGGTGCGTGGCAACAGCAGGGAGACACAGGGAATGAGCTGGGGGTGGGGGAAACAGCAGGGAGACATGGAGCATGACCGGTGGGTCGTGGGCAACAGGAGAGGGACACGGGGCATGAGAGGGGGGTGGGGGGTAACAGGAGAGAGACACGGGGCATGTGCGGGGGATGGGGGGGGCAACAGGAGAAAGATACCCGGCATGAGCCGAGGGTGGGGGGCAACAGGGGAGATACGGGGCATGGGAGGGGGTGTGGGGTAACAGGAGAGAGAAACGGGGCATGAGCAGGGGGGTGGAGGCAATCGGAGAGAGACACGGGGCATGAGCGGGGGTCGGAGGTAACAGGAGAGAGACACAGGGCATGAGCGGGGGGCAACAGGAGAGAGACACGCGGCATGAGCGGGGGTGGGAGGTAACAGGGGAGAGACATGGGGCATGAGCGGGGGTGGGGGGCAAGAGCAGGGAGACACGGGGCATGAGCAGGGTTTGAGGGGCAACATCAGGGAGACACGGGGCATGAGCGGGGGGGCAACAAGGGAGAGACACAGGGCATGAGCAGGGGGTGGGGGGTAACAGGAGAGAGACACGGGGCATGAGCGGGGGTGGGGTGTAATAGGAGAGAGACACAGGGATGAGCGGGGGGTGCGTGGCAACAGCAGTGAGACACAGGGCATGACTGCGGGTGAGGGGCAGAAGGGAGAGAGACAGGGGGCATGAGAGGGGGGTGGGGGGTAACAGGAGAGAGACATAGGGCATGAGAGGGGTTTGGGGGGGTAACAGGAGAGAGACAGAGGGTATGAGCGGGGCATGGGGGCAACAGCAGGGAGACACGGGACATGAGCGGGGTGTGGGGGGTAACAGGAGAGAGACACGGGGCATGAGAGGGGGGTGGGGGGCAACAGCAGAGAGACACGGGGCATGAGCGGGGGTGGGGTGCTACTGCAGGGAGACACGGGGCATGAGCAGGGGGTGGGGATAACAGGAGAGAGACAAAGGGCATGAGCGGGGGGTTGGGGGGCAACAGGAGGGAGACACGTTGCATGAGCGGGGGATGGGGGAAACATCAGGGAGACACGGGCATGAGTGGGGCGTGGGGGGAACAAGAGGGAGACACGGGGCATGAGCGGGGGTGGGGGTAACAGGAGAGAGACAAGGGGCATGGGGGCAACAGCAGGGAGACACGGGGCATGACTGGGGGGTGGGGGGCAACAGGAGAGAGAAACGGGGCATGAGCGGGGGTGGGGGAACACGAGGGAGACAAGGGGCATGAGCGGGGGGTGGGGGTAACAGGAGAGAGACACAGGGCATGAGCGGGGGGTGGGGGGCAACAGCAGGGAGACACGGGGCTTGAGCAGGGGGTGGGGGGCAAGAGCAGGGAGACCCGGGGCATGAGCGGTGTGTGGGGGGAAAACGAGGGAGACACAGGGCATGAGCTGGGGTGGGGGGCAACCGCGGGGAGTCAAGGGGCATGACCGGGGGTGGTTGAAAGAGCAGGGAGACATGGGGCATGAGCGGGGGTGGGGGGAACATGAGGGAGACACGGGATATGAGAGGGGGTGGGGGGTAACAGGAGAGAGACACGGAGCATGAGCGGGGGTGGGGGCAACAGCAGGGAGACACGGGGCATGACCCGGGAGTGGGGGGCAACAGAAGGGAGACACGGGGCATGACCGGGGGGTGGGGGCAACAGGAGAGAGACACGGGGCATGAGAGGGGGGTGTGGGGAAACAGGAGAGAGACACGGGGCATGAGAGGTGGCTGAGGGGTAACAGGAGAGAGATACGGGGCATGAGCGGGGGGGCAACAGCAGGGAGACACGGGGCATGACCGGGGGGTGGGGGGGCAATAGGAGAGAGACATGGGGCATGAGAGGGGGGTGGGGGGTAACAGGAGAGAGACACAGGCATGAGAGGGGGGTGTGGGGTAAAAGGAGAGAGACACAGGGCATGAGCGGGGGGTGGGGGCAACAGGAGAGAGACACGGGGCATGAGCAGGGTTGGGGGGCAGGAGGAGAGAGACACGGTGCATGAGCGGAGGGTGGGGGGCAACAGCAGGGAGACACGGGGCATGAGAGGGGGGTGTGGGGTAACAGGACAGAGACACGGTACATGAGCGGGGCGTAACAGGAGAGAGACACGGGGCATGAGCAGGGGGTGGGGGGCAACAGGAGAGATACACAGGGCATGAGTGGGGATGGGGGGGTAAAAGGGGAGAGACATGGGGCATGAGCGGGGGGTCAACAGCAGGGAGACTCGGGGCATGAGCGGGGGTGAGGGGCAACAGCAGGGAGACACGGCGGGATGAGCGGGGGGGCAACAGGAGAGAGACACGGGGCATGAGCGGGGGTGGGGGGTAACAGGAGAGAGACACGGGGCATGAGCGGGCGGTGGGGGGTAACAGGAAAGAGAAAAGTGAAAGAGCAAGGGGTGTGAGGGGCAACAGCAGGGAGACACGGGGCATGAGTGGGAGTTCGGGGGTAACAGGAGATAGACACGGGGCATGATTGGGGGGTGGGGGGCAACAGCAGGGAGACACGGGGCATGACTGGGGGTGGGGGGAAACAGCAGGGAGACATGGAGCATGACCGGGGGGTGGTGGGCAACAGGAGAGAGACACGGGGCATGAGAGGGGGTGGGGGGTAACAGGAGAGAGACATGGGGCATGTGCGGGGGGTGGGGGGCAACAGTAGAGAGATACCGGGCATAAGCCGGGGGGGCAACAGCAGGGAGATACGGGGCATGGGAGGGGCTGTGGGGTAACAGGAGAGAGAAACGGGGCATGAGCAGGGGGGTGGAGGCAATAGGAGAGAGACACGGGGCATGAGCGGGGGTGGGGGGTAACAGGAGAGAGACACGGAGCATGAGCGGGGGTGGGGGCAACAGCAGGGAGACACGGGGCATGACCCAGGAGTGGGGGCAACAGAAGGGAGACAGGGGGCATGACCGGGGGGTGGGGGCAACAGGAGAGAGGACACGGGGCATGAGAGGGGGGTGTGGGGTAAAAGGAGAGAGACCCAGGGCATGAGCGGGGGGTGGGGGCAACAGGAGAGAGACACGGGGCATGAGCAGGGTTGGGGGGCAGGAGGAGAGAGACACGGTGCATGAGCGGAGGGTGGGGGGCAACAGCAGGGAGACACGGGGCATGAGAGGGGGGTGTGGGGTAACAGGACAGAGACACGGTACATGAGCGGGGCGTAACAGGAGAGAGACACGGGGCATGAGCAGGGGGTGGGGGGCAACAGGAGAGATACACAGGGCATGAGTGGGGATGGGGGGTAAAAGGGGAGAGACATGGGGCATGAGCGGGGGGTGGGGGGTCAACAGCAGGGAGACTCGGGGCATGAGCGGGGGGTGAGGGGCAACAGCAGGGAGACACGGGGCATGAGCGGGGGGCAACAGGAGAGAGACACGGGGCATGAGCGGGGGTGGGGGGTAACAGGAGAGAGACACGGGGCATGAGCGGGCGGTGGGGGGTAACAGGAAAGAGAAAAGTGAAAGAGCAAGGGGTGTGAGGGGCAACAGCAGGGAGACACGGGGCATGAGCGGGAGTTCGGGGGTAACAGGAGATAGACACGGGGCATGATTGGGGGGTGGGGGGCAACAGCAGGGAGACACGGGGCATGACTCGGGGTGGGGGGAAACAGCAGGGAGACATGGAGCATGACCGGGGGGTGGTGGGCAACAGGAGAGAGACACGGGGCATGAGAGGGGGGTGGGGGGTAACAGGAGAGAGACATGGGGCATGTGCGGGGGGTGGGGGGCAACAGTAGAGAGATACCGGGCATAAGCCGGGGGGGCAACAGCAGGGAGATACGGGGCATGGGAGGGGCTGTGGGGTAACAGGAGAGAGAAACGGGGCATGAGCAGGGGGGTGGAGGCAATAGGAGAGAGACACGGGGCATGAGCGGGGGTGGGGGGTAACAGGAGAGAGACACGGAGCATGAGCGGGGGTGGGGGCAACAGCAGGGAGACACGGGGCATGACCCGGGAGTGGGGGGCAACAGAAGGGAGACAGGGGGCATGACCAGGGGGTGGGGGCAAGAGGAGAGAGACACGGGGCATGAGAGGGGGGTGTGGGGAAACAGGAGAGAGACACGGGGCATGAGAGGGGGGTGAGGGGTAACAGGAGAGAGATACGGGGCATGAGCGGGGGGGCAACAGCAGGGAGACACGGGGCATGACCGGGGGTGGGGGGCAATAGGAGAGAGACATGGGGCATGAGAGGGGGGTGGGGGGTAACAGGAGAGAGACACGAGCATGAGAGGGGGTGTGGGGTAAAAGGAGAGAGACACAGGGCATGAGCGGGGGGTGGGGGCAACAGGAGAGAGACACGGGGCATGAGCAGGGTTGGGGGGCAGGAGGAGAGAGACACGGTGCATGAGCGGAGGGTGGGGGGCAACAGCAGGGAGACACAGGGCATGAGAGGGGGGTGTGGGGTAACAGGACAGAGACACGGTACATGAGCGGGGCGTAACAGGAGAGAGACACGGGGCATGAGCAGGGGGTGGGGGCAACAGGAGAGATACACAGGGCATGAGTGGGGATGGGGGGTAAAAGGGGAGAGACACGGGGCATGAGCGGGGGTGGGGGGTCAACAGCAGGGAGACTCGGGGCATGAGCGGGGGGTGGGGGGCAACAGCAGGGAGACACGGGGCATGAGCGGGGGGCAACAGGAGAGAGACACGGGGCATGAGCGGGGGGTGGGGGGTAATAGGAGAGAGACACGGGGCATGAGCGGGCGGTGGGGGGTAACAGGAAAGAGAAAAGTGAAAGAGCAAGGGGTGTGAGGGGCAACAGCAGGGAGACACGGGGCATGAGCGGGAGTTCGGGGGTAACAGGAGATAGACACGGGGCATGATTGGGGGGTGGGGGGCAACAGCAGGGAGACACGGGGCATGACTGGGGGTGGGGGGAAACAGCAGGGAGACATGGAGCATGACCGGGGGGTGGTGGGCAACAGGAGAGAGACACGGGGCATGAGAGGGGGGTGGGGGGTAACAGGAGAGAGACACAGGGCATGTGCGGGGGGTGGGGGGCAACAGTAGAGAGATACCGGGCATAAGCCGGGGGGGGCAACAGCGGGAGATACGGGGCATGGGAGGGGCTGTGGGGTAACAGGAGAGAAAAACGGGGCATGAGCAGGGGGGTGGAGGCAATAGGAGAGAGACACGGGGCATGAGCGGGGGTGGGGGGTAACAGGAGAGAGACACAGGGCATGGGTGGGGGGCAACAGGGGAGAGACACGGGGCATGAGCGGGGGGTGGGGGGCAACAGCAGGGAGACACGGGGCATGAGCAGGGGTTGAGGGGCAACAGCAGGGAGACACGGGGCATGAGCGGGGGGCAACAGGGGAGAGACACGGGGCATGAGCAGGGGGTGGGGGGTAACAGGAGAGAGACACGGGGCATGAGCGGGGTGGGGTGTAATAGGAGAGAGACACAGGGATGAGAGGGGCGTGGGGGGGTAACAGGAGAGAGACAGAGGGCATGAGCGGGGCATGGGGGCAACAGCAGGGAGACACGGGGCATGAGCGGGGGGTGGGGGTTAACAGGAGAGAGACACGGGGCATGAGAGGGTGGTGGGGGCAACAGCAGAGAGACACGGCGCATAAGCGGGGGGTGGGGTGCTACTGCAGGGAGACACGGGGCATGAGCAGGGGGTGGGGATAACAGGAGAGAGACAAAGGGCATGAGCGGGGGGTTGGGGGGCAACAGGAGGGAGACACGTTGCATGAGCGGGGGATGGGGGGAAACAGCAGGGAGACACGGGCATGATTGGGGCGTGGGGAGAACACGAGGGAGACACGGGGCATGAGCGGGGGTGGGGGTAACAGGAGAGAGACAAGGGGCATGGGGGGCAACAGCAGGGAGACACGGGGCATGACTGGGGGGTGTGGGGGTAACAGGAGAGAGACAAGGGGCATGAGCGGGGGGAACACGAGGGAGACACGGGGCATGAGCGGGGGGGTGGGGGTAACAGGAGAGAGACACGGGGCATGAGCAGGGGGTGGGGGGTAACAGCAGGGAGACACGGGGCTTGAGCAGGGGGTGGGGGGCAACAGCAGGGAGACCCGGGGCATGAGCGGTGTGTGGGGGGAAAATGAGGGAGACACGGGGCATGAGCGGGGGTGGGGGGCAACCGCGGGGAGACAAGGGGCATGACCAGGGGTGGTTGAAACAGCAGGGAGACATGGGGCATGAGCGGGGGGTGGGGGGAACATGAGGGGACACGGGACATGAGAGGGGGGTGGGGGGTAACAGGGAGAGAGACACGGAGCATGAGCAGGGGGTGGGGGCAACAGCAGGGAGACACGGGCATGACCGGGGAGTGGGGGGCAACAGAAGGGAGACACGGGGCATGACCGGGGGGTGGGGGCAACAGGAGAGAGACACGGGGCATGAGAGGGGGGTGTGGGGAAACAGGAGAGAGACACGGGGCATGAGAGGGGGGTGAGGGGTAACAGGAGAGAGATACGGGGCATGAGCGGGGGGGTAGGGGGCAACAGCAGGGAGACACGGGGCATGAGCGGGGGGTCGGGGGTAACAGGAGAGAGTCACGGGCATGAGCGGGGGGTGGGGGGCAACAGCAGGGAGACACGGGGCATGAGGGGGGGGTGGGGGGAACAAGAGGGAGACACGGGGCATGAGCAGGGGGTTGGGGGAACACGAGGCAGACAAGGGGCATGAGCGGGGGTGGGGGGGCAACAGCAGGGAGACACGGGGCATGAGCAGGGGGTGGGGGGAACACGAGGGAGACACGATGCATGAGCGGGGTGTAGGTGTAACAGGAGAGAGACACGGGGCATGAGCGGGGGGTGGGGGAAACAGGAGGGAGACATGGGGCATGAGCGGGGGGTGGGTGTAACAGGAGAGAGACACGGGGCATGAGCGGGGGTGGGGGGCAACAGGAGGGAGACACGGGCATGAGCGGTGGGTGGGGGAACACGAGTGAGACACGGGGCATGAGCGGGGTTGGGTGGCAACAGCAGGGAGACAATTGGCATGAGAGGGGAGTGGGGGGTAACAGGAGAGAGACACGGGGAATGACCGGGGGTGGGGGGCAACAGCAGGGAGACACGGGGCATGACCAGGGGGTTAGGGGCAACAGCAGGGAGACACGTGGCATGACTGGGGGCTGGGGGGTAACAGGAGATAGACACGGGGCATGAGTGGGGGTGGGGGGCAACAGCAGGGAGACACGGGGCATGACTGGGGGTGGGGGTAACAGGAGAGAGACACGGGGCATGAGCGGGGTGTGGAGGGCAACAGCAGGGAGACACGGGCATGACTGGGGGGTGGGGGGTAGCAGAAGAGAGACACGGGGCATGAGCAGGGATTGGGGGGCAACAGCAGGGAGACACAGGCATGACCGGGCAGTGGGGGGCAACAGGAGAGAGACACAGGGCATGAGAGGGGGGTGGGGGTAACACGAAAGAGACACGGGGCATGAGAGAGGGGTGGGGGCAACAGCAGGGAGACACGTGGCATGACTGGGGGGTGGGGGTAACAGGAGATAGACACGGGGCATGAGTGGGGGGTGGGGGGCAACAGCAGGGAGACACGGGGCATGACTGGGGGTGGGAGGTAACAGGAGAGAGACACGGGGCAGGAGCGGGGATTGGGGGGCAACAGCAGGGAGACACGGGCATGACTGGGCGTTGGGGGGCAACAGGAGAGAGACACAGGGCATGAGTGGGGGGTGGGAGGCAACAGCAGGGAGACACAGGACATGAGAGGGGGGTGGGGGTAACACAAGAGAGACACGGGGCATGAGAGAGGGGTGGGGCCAACAGCAGGGAGACACGGGGCATGAGCAGGGGGCGGGGGAACACGAAGGAGAAACAGACATGAGAGGGGGTGGGGGTAACAGGAGAGAGACACGGTGCATGAGCGGGGGGTGGGGGGCAGCAGCAGGGAGACACGGGGCATGAGCGGGGGGTGGGGGGCAACAGCAGGGAGACAAGGGGCATGACCGGGGGGTGGGGGGAAACAGCAGGGAGACACGGGGCATGACTGGGGGTGGAGGTAACAGGAGAGAGACACGGGGCATGAGCGGGGGTTGGGGGGCAACAGCAGGGAGACACGGGCATGACTGGGGGGTGGGGGGTAACAGAAGAGAGACACGGGGCATGAGCAGGGATTGGGGGGCAACAGCAGGGAGACACGGGCATGACCGGGCAGTGGGGGGCAACAGGAGAGAGACACGGGGCATGAGAGGGGGGTGGGGGTAACACGAGAGAGACACGGGGCATGAGAGAGGGGTGGGGGGCAACAGCAGGGAGACACGTGGCATGACTGGGGGGTGGGGGTAACAGGAGATAGACACGGGGCATGAGTGGGGGCTGGGGGGCAACAGCAGGGAGACACGGGGCATGAGCGAGGGGTGGGGTGTAACAGGAGAGAGACAAGGGCATGAGCGAGGGGTGGGGGGCAACAGCAGGGAGACACGGGGCATGACCGGGGGGTGGGGGGCAACAGGAGAGAGACACAGGGCATGAGAGGGGGTGGGGGTAACAGCAGGGAGACACAGGCATGAGAGGGGGGTGTGGGGTAAAAGGAGAGAGACACAGGGCATGAGCGGGGGGTGGGGGCACCAGGAGAGATACACTGGGCATGAGCGGGTGGGGGACAAGAGGAGAGAGACACGGGGCATGAGCGGAGGGTGGGGGGCAACAGCAGGGAGACACGGGGCATGAGAGGGGGTTGGGGGCAAAAGCAGAGAAACACAGGGCATGAGTGGGGGCGGGGGAACACGAGGGAGACACGGGGCATGAGAGCGGGGGGTGGGGGCAACAGCAGGGAGACACGGGGCATGAGAGGGGGTGGGGGGCAAATGCAGAGAAACACAGGGCATGAGTGGGGGGCGGGGGAACACGAGGGAGACACGGGGCATGAGAGCGGGGGGTGGGGGGCAACAGCAGGGAGACACGGGGCATGAGCGGGGGGTGGGGAGCAACAGCAGGGTGACACAGGGCATGACCGGTTGGTGGGGGGCAACAGCAGGGAGACACGGGGCATGACCGGGGGGTCGGGGACAACAGGAGAGAGACACGGGGCATGAGAGGGGGTGGGGGGCAAAAGCAGAGAAACACGGGGCATGAGTGGGGGGCGGGGGGAACACGAGGGAGACACCGGGCATGAGCGAGAGGTGGGGGGTAACAGGAGAGAGACACAGGGCATGAGAGGGGGTGGGGGGCAAAAGCAGAGAAACACGGGGCATGAGTGGGGGGCGGGGGAAACACGAGGGAGACACGGGGCATGAGCGAGGGGTGGGGGGTAACAGGAGAGAGACACGGGGCATGAGCGAGGGGTGGGGGGCAACAGCAGGGAGACACGGGGGATGGGGGGCAACAGGAGAGAGACACGGGGCATGAGAGGGGGTGGGGGGTAACAGGAGAGAGACACGGGCATGAGAGGGGGGTGTGGGGTAAAAGGAGAGAGACACAGGGCATGAGCGGGGGTGGGGGCAACAGGAGAGAGACACGGGGCATGAGCGGGGGTGGGGGGCAACAGCAGGGAGACACGGGGCATGAGCAGGGGGGCAACAGGAGAGAGACTCGGGGCATGAGCGGGGGGGTGGGGGTAACAGGAGAGAGACACGGGGCATGAGCGGGCGGTGGGGGGTAACAGGAAAGAGAAAAGTGAAAGAACAAGGGGTGTGCGGGGCAACAGCAGGGAGACACGGGGCATGAGCCGGGGTTCGGGGGTAACAGGAGAGAGACACAGGGATGAGCAATGGGTGCGTGGCAACAGCAGGGAGACACAGGGAATGAGCTGGGGGTGGGGGAAACAGCAGGGAGACATGGAGCATGACCGGTGGGTCGTGGGCAACAGGAGAGGGACACGGGGCATGAGAGGGGGGTGGGGGTAACAGGAGAGAGACACGGGGCATGTGCGGGGGATGGGGGGGCAACAGGAGAAAGATACCCGGCATGAGCCGAGGGTGGGGGGCAACAGCAGGGAGATACGGGGCATGGGAGGGGGTGTGGGGTAACAGGAGAGAGAAACGGGGCATGAGCAGGGGGGTGGAGGCAATCGGAGAGAGACACGGGGCATGAGCGGGGGTCGGAGGTAACAGGAGAGAGACACAGGGCATGAGCGGGGGGCAACAGGAGAGAGACACGCGGCATGAGCGGGGGTGGGAGGTAACAGGGGAGAGACATGGGGCATGAGCGGGGGGTGGGGGGCAAGAGCAGGGAGACACGGGGCATGAGCAGGGTTTGAGGGGCAACATCAGGGAGACACGGGGCATGAGCGGGGGGGCAACAAGGGAGAGACACAGGGCATGAGCAGGGGGCGGGGGGTAACAGGAGAGAGACACGGGGCATGAGCGGGGGTGGGGTGTAATAGGAGAGAGACACAGGGATGAGCGGGGGGTGCGTGGCAACAGCAGTGAGACACAGGGCATGACTGCGGGTGAGGGGCAGAAGGAGAGAGACAGGGGGCATGAGAGGGGGGTGGGGGGTAACAGGAGAGAGACATAGGGCATGAGAGGGGTTTGGGGGGGTAACAGGAGAGAGACAGAGGGTATGAGCGGGGCATGGGGGCAACAGCAGGGAGACACGGGACATGAGCGGGGTGTGGGGGGTAACAGGAGAGAGACACGGGGCATGAGAGGGGGGTGGGGGGCAACAGCAGAGAGACACGGGGCATGAGCGGGGGGTGGGGTGCTACTGCAGGGAGACACGGGGCATGAGCAGGGGGTGGGGATAACAGGAGAGAGAAAAAGGGCATGAGCGGGGGGTTGGGGGGCAACAGGAGGGAGACACGTTGCATGAGCGGGGGATGGGGGAAACATCAGGGAGACACGGGCATGAGTGGGGCGTGGGGGGAACAAGAGGGAGACACGGGGCATGAGCGGGGGTGGGGGTAACAGGAGAGAGACAAGGGGCATGGGGGCAACAGCAGGGAGACACGGGGCATGACTGGGGGGTGGGGGGCAACAGGAGAGAGAAACGGGGCATGAGCGGGGGGTGGGGGGAACACGAGGGAGACAAGGGGCATGAGCGGGGGGTGGGGGTAACAGGAGAGAGACACAGGGCATGAGCGGGGGGTGGGGGGCAACAGCAGGGAGACACGGGGCTTGAGCAGGGGGTGGGGGGCAAGAGCAGGGAGACCCGGGGCATGAGCGGTGTGTGGGGGGAAAACGAGGGAGACACAGGGCATGAGCTGGGGTGGGGGGCAACCGCGGGGAGTCAAGGGGCATGACCGGGGGTGGTTGAAAGAGCAGGGAGACATGGGGCATGAGCGGGGGTGGGGGGAACATGAGGGAGACACGGGATATGAGAGGGGGGTGGGGGGTAACAGGAGAGAGACACGGAGCATGAGCGGGGGTGGGGGCAACAGCAGGGAGACACGGGGCATGACCCGGGAGTGGGGGGCAACAGAAGGGAGACACGGGGCATGACCGGGGGGTGGGGGCAACAGGAGAGAGACACGGGGCATGAGAGGGGGGTGTGGGGAAACAGGAGAGAGACACGGGGCATGAGAGGTGGCTGAGGGGTAACAGGAGAGAGATACGGGGCATGAGCGGGGGGGCAACAGCAGGGAGACACGGGGCATGACCGGGGGGTGGGGGGCAATAGGAGAGAGACATGGGGCATGAGAGGGGGGTGGGGGGTAACAGGAGAGAGACACAGGCATGAGAGGGGGGTGTGGGGTAAAAGGAGAGAGACACAGGGCATGAGCGGGGGGTGGGGGCAACAGGAGAGAGACACGGGGCATGAGCAGGGTTGGGGGGCAGGAGGAGAGAGACACGGTGCATGAGCGGAGGGTGGGGGGCAACAGCAGGGAGACACGGGGCATGAGAGGGGGGTGTGGGGTAACAGGACAGAGACACGGTACATGAGCGGGGCGTAACAGGAGAGAGACACGGGGCATGAGCAGGGGGTGGGGGGCAACAGGAGAGATACACAGGGCATGAGTGGGGATGGGGGGTAAAAGGGGAGAGACATGGGGCATGAGCGGGGGGTCAACAGCAGGGAGACTCGGGGCATGAGCGGGGGGTGAGGGGCAACAGCAGGGAGACACGGCGGGATGAGCGGGGGGGCAACAGGAGAGAGACACGGGGCATGAGCGGGGGTGGGGGGTAACAGGAGAGAGACACGGGGCATGAGCGGGCGGTGGGGGGTAACAGGAAAGAGAAAAGTGAAAGAGCAAGGGGTGTGAGGGGCAACAGCAGGGAGACACGGGGCATGAGTGGGAGTTCGGGGGTAACAGGAGATAGACACGGGGCATGATTGGGGGGTGGGGGGCAACAGCAGGGAGACACGGGGCATGACTGGGGGTGGGGGGAAACAGCAGGGAGACATGGAGCATGACCGGGGGGTGGTGGGCAACAGGAGAGAGACACGGGGCATGAGAGGGGGGTGGGGGGTAACAGGAGAGAGACATGGGGCATGTGCGGGGGGTGGGGGGCAACAGTAGAGAGATACCGGGCATAAGCCGGGGGGGCAACAGCAGGGAGATACGGGGCATGGGAGGGGCTGTGGGGTAACAGGAGAGAGAAACGGGGCATGAGCAGGGGGGTGGAGGCAATAGGAGAGAGACACGGGGCATGAGCGGGGGTGGGGGGTAACAGGAGAGAGACACGGAGCATGAGCGGGGGTGGGGGCAACAGCAGGGAGACACGGGGCATGACCCAGGAGTGGGGGGCAACAGAAGGGAGACAGGGGGCATGACCGGGGGGTGGGGGCAACAGGAGAGAGACACGGGGCATGAGAGGGGGGTGTGGGGTAAAAGGAGAGAGACCCAGGGCATGAGCGGGGGGTGGGGGCAACAGGAGAGAGACACGGGGCATGAGCAGGGTTGGGGGGCAGGAGGAGAGAGACACGGTGCATGAGCGGAGGGTGGGGGGCAACAGCAGGGAGACACGGGGCATGAGAGGGGGGTGTGGGGTAACAGGACAGAGACACGGTACATGAGCGGGGCGTAACAGGAGAGAGACACGGGGCATGAGCAGGGGGTGGGGGGCAACAGGAGAGATACACAGGGCATGAGTGGGGATGGGGGGTAAAAGGGGAGAGACATGGGGCATGAGCGGGGGGTGGGGGGTCAACAGCAGGGAGACTCGGGGCATGAGCGGGGGGTGAGGGGCAACAGCAGGGAGACACGGGGCATGAGCGGGGGGGCAACAGGAGAGAGACACGGGGCATGAGCGGGGGTGGGGGTAACAGGAGAGAGACACGGGGCATGAGCGGGCGGTGGGGGGTAACAGGAAAGAGAAAAGTGAAAGAGCAAGGGGTGTGAGGGGCAACAGCAGGGAGACACGGGGCATGAGCGGGAGTTCGGGGGTAACAGGAGATAGACACGGGGCATGATTGGGGGGTGGGGGGCAACAGCAGGGAGACACGGGGCATGACTCGGGGTGGGGGGAAACAGCAGGGAGACATGGAGCATGACCGGGGGGTGGTGGGCAACAGGAGAGAGACACGGGGCATGAGAGGGGGGTGGGGGGTAACAGGAGAGAGACATGGGGCATGTGCGGGGGGTGGGGGGCAACAGTAGAGAGATACCGGGCATAAGCCGGGGGGGCAACAGCAGGGAGATACGGGGCATGGGAGGGGCTGTGGGGTAACAGGAGAGAGAAACGGGGCATGAGCAGGGGGGTGGAGGCAATAGGAGAGAGACACGGGGCATGAGCGGGGGTGGGGGGTAACAGGAGAGAGACACGGAGCATGAGCGGGGGTGGGGGCAACAGCAGGGAGACACGGGGCATGACCCGGGAGTGGGGGGCAACAGAAGGGAGACAGGGGGCATGACCAGGGGGTGGGGGCAACAGGAGAGAGACACGGGGCATGAGAGGGGGGTGTGGGGAAACAGGAGAGAGACACGGGGCATGAGAGGGGGGTGAGGGGTAACAGGAGAGAGATACGGGGCATGAGCGGGGGGGGCAACAGCAGGGAGACACGGGGCATGACCGGGGGTGGGGGGCAATAGGAGAGAGACATGGGGCATGAGAGGGGGGTGGGGGGTAACAGGAGAGAGACACGAGCATGAGAGGGGGTGTGGGGTAAAAGGAGAGAGACACAGGGCATGAGCGGGGGGTGGGGGCAACAGGAGAGAGACACGGGGCATGAGCAGGGTTGGGGGGCAGGAGGAGAGAGACACGGTGCATGAGCGGAGGGTGGGGGGCAACACCAGGGAGACACAGGGCATGAGAGGGGGGTGTGGGGTAACAGGACAGAGACACGGTACATGAGCGGGGCGTAACAGGAGAGAGACACGGGGCATGAGCAGGGGGTGGGGGGCAACAGGAGAGATACACAGGGCATGAGTGGGGATGGGGGGTAAAAGGGGAG